>NW_013952538.1:230800-232395 GCF_001266775.1 Austrofundulus limnaeus
ACACACACACACACACACACACACACACACACACACACACACACACACACACACACACACACACACACTCACACACACACTTGAATCAGATGTCTGATCTAATCAGCCGTTTAAATATCCTCCTCGGTGAGAATCACAAACATGAAGCAATAACAAACAACTTTTAGATGCTTTTTGTTTCTTTTTACCCTTTAAATTCACCACTCTGACCAAATTATTAGCAAAATATTTCATGAACTTGATGGACGTTAATGAAACACTGTGATACCCAACTCTCTGTCGCCTACATTTGTCAGCATGTTCAAACTGCCGTGAAGAAACAAACCAGATTAGCTTTTTATTCCTTCATTCCTCTTCATCGCCGCTCCACCAGAAAGAAACCAATCTAACCAGGAAGTGCTGCGAAACTAAATATAACGGAATGATTGCTGTGAATGACCCTGAGGGCCGTGTGTGATTGAGCCTGGGAGGTGAGGGAGAGTAACACATCCTGCGTGAAACCAACCCCTCGCCTCGCTCCGTTCTGCTTCCCCAGCTCCTGCTGTCAGAGTGACAGAATCATAAAGCCCAGGATGCAGCGGACACATCCAGATGTTAGACGAGCAGCAGCTCCATGTTTCTGTTTGTTCAGAGAAATAACAGCCGAGGGAAAAATACGGACACAAATGCTGCTTGTCTGACAAAACACAGTGACGGGAAAGACTGTTAAAAAACTGTTTGTCCTGCCGTAGTTTGAAGCTCTTGAACCCGATCTTTGCGCATTAAAATTTAAAGTCTTTAAGGTTAACGGGTTCTTTGATTTCTCTGTGTTTTGAAACTGAAACATGTTTTTAGGAAGAGTCTCTGACAAAGACCTTAATAGATGAATTAATAATCAAAACAACAACAAACTGATAAAAGGTTGGTTTCGACCAGAAGTCAAGAAGAAACTGTTTGAGTCAGTTGGTGTGAGTTTGTACGGAAAATATCGCAAATAAAAATGATCAAAACAAGTCCATTTGAGTAAATAAAACCCTGTATAGTTCTTAGTTATTTTCCTTTTCCAAATAAAAGTAATTTAAAAGGTGCTGTGCATCCACCACCTCCTCTGTCGTCCTGAACACTGGTGTTCCTCAGGGCAGTGTACTCAGTCCCACAGGACTCTCCGTGATGCAGCAGTAAACGTTCTTCAACAGAGCTGTGGGGAATTTTTTCCTCCTCAACATTCGCAGAAACTTGAGATGCTGCAAGGCTTTTTTGATGATGGTGGTGTTCAAGGTCCAGACCAGGTCCACTGAGATACATGAAGACAGAGAAACCTGAAACTCACTCCATCTCCTCACTCTGTAGGTCATTTCCTTCTGAAAGATTTTGCCTCATTGTTGTTGCTAACAAATCCCAAAACAATATCGTCAGATTAGATTAGTGTGTTCGAGCTGTGGGTGGCGACAGAATGGTGGGTGTACAACGTAAACAGAAAGGGACTGAAAACACAGCCCTGAGGAACACCAGTGTTGAGGACGACAGATGAGGTGGATGTACAGCACCTTTTATAGGTTTAATTTATGAAGTACCTTAACTTAAAAAAAAATATATATATATATATATATATATAT
>NW_013952538.1:232630-241926 GCF_001266775.1 Austrofundulus limnaeus
ACCTGCAGCTGATCCGTGTCACATCTTTATTTATTTATTTATTTATTTATTTATTTATTTATTTATTTATTTATTTATTTAATCTTTTAGTCTTTGATTCTTCTGCCAGCTCACTGTTTCTCTGTTTGAAAGGCGCTGCTCGCCTCCACAAACAGCTTTATTACAAAAAAACACATAAAATATTAACATTTGACACATTTCAAACATCTCTCCACATGAAAGCTGCTTTTTGATTTCAGCCTTTTGTAATTGTTTTGTAATTTTAAAACACAAGAAGTTTGTAATTTAAGTTTTTCATGCTGTAGTTTATTTTATTTTTTACCTCGCCTGGTTTGTTTAAAGAATTTCAGGGAAAATATTGAAGCCTTTTAGATTTAAAACCTGCTGATGGTCTGTTAGCTGTCTTATGTTCTGCTTTTAGCGTGCGTTTTTCTGAATTAGCTTTTAGCTCAGGTTGTACTTTTGACTTTTAGCTTGTGCTTTTCTTCTTTAGGGTTTAGCTACTGTTCTGATTCTAGCTTATGCTGTACTTCTGTTAGCTCTGTCTTAGCATTTAGCTTCTTTCATGTTTTAGCTTTTGTTTAATTTCTTTTAGCTTTTAGCTTATGTTTTGTTCTTAGCTAGGGTTCAGCTATTGTTAGCTCTTGGCTAGTATGTTGCTTCTATTAGATTTTAGCTGGTGTTTTGCTAGACAAACCTGATCAGTGCATCCCTAAGAAAAACCTCTAGTTTTGTTTGTTTTGAATTGAATGAATGGATGGATGGATGGATGGATGGATGGATGGATGGATGGATGGATGGATGGATGAGACCTGCATCCAATCAGATCACAGATTTAATAAAAATGATTTTGGCCACATCAGACTGAAGTTCTGGATGTTTTCCAGGCTCATCGGATCCTGCAGGCCCTCAGACGCTACGTCCGAGCGGAGAACAAGGACCGGCAGCACACCATCCGTCACTACCAGCACGTTCTGGCTGTGGATCCTGAAAAAGCTGCTCAGATGAAGTCACAGGTCGGTGTTTGAACAAACTGATAAATACTGTTCAGAAATCAAAACGTTCAGAGCTGAAAGTTTGACACGTTAGTTTTAAACACGAAAGAAAAATAAACAAATCCTCCTCCTCGTCGTCTTCATTGGGCTCAGACGGAGGAAGGATGCTGAAGTCTCGGCCCGCTCCTCCCTGTGTGGGAGGCAGAACCGGAGCCGAGGCCCGGCAGGAGCCAGCCGGTCCGACTGAGGCGGGGAGGGGGCGTCGCCCGAGTCTCGGACCAAGATTAACGACCCGGTTCAGTTCTCCTCCTGGGACGGGTTGAATCGTTAAACTTACAGGAAGTGATGTAACCAAATTCAAGATGGCCGCCGCGGCTAGTCAACACAAAAAAAGTGGTTTGATTTTTCAGCTCTAAGTTGTGGTGGTAGTAGCTGAGGGTCGTCTCCAACTTACCATCAGAACACTACAGATCCATAACTGTTGGAGTTGATGTCGATTGTCTGTTAGCAAAATATCTCATGAACCGCAGGGTACATTTTATAACTTTCAGGAATTAATCACTAGACCTGGAGTTTATCTAATTCAAAATGTCCGCCACAGTCAGTGGAAGGTAGAAAGCTACACAAATAGATTGAAATCAGTCGGTTTTGCAGAAACTGAGCCGAGGTTTGGTGTGGTAGTAGCTGAGAGTCATCCTCAGTGCATCACGTTATCTTCGGGGTTTCACCTGAACAGCTTCATGTCAAAGAATGTTGAGGATTTATTGTCTTTTTAAACCTTTTTTTCTTCATAAAGAGGGTTGTTTGTTGACAGATTTGTGAATTACTGCCCCCTGTTGGTGCTTCAGGTGAACTGCAGCCAGGTGATGTTCATCTGTAAACAAAACCAACTGGTGATGTTGGGGAAAATAGATGTTTTTTTAAATCAGGCAGTGATGTTCTTTCAGGTCCATCATGTGGCATCCATCTTCAATTTTAAATCGAGATGTTTCAGCTAAAAGATAAATATATAAATGTTTGTATTTTTTGTGTTTTTCCATCCACCAGGTGATGACCCACCTGCGGGTGATCGAGGAGAGGATGAACCAGAGTCTGTCTCTGCTCTACAAAGTCCCGTACGTGGCCGAGGAGATCCAGGACGAAATCGGTGAGTCACGTTCTGTCGAGGACCCCTCGGGCACATCTCAGGACGCCTCTGTCTGGTTTGAACCCGTCTCAGATTAAATAAAAATGTTTTGTTTTTTTATGAAGTATAAGATGAGACAAAAGATCTCTGGCCTGAATTCAAAAAGAAAAAGTAAAATTCAGACTCCTCGCCTCGTTTTCAGTCTCCTGTTTTTCCAAAACGTTCAACGTGTTTTAATTTTTTCCTCACTGAACATCGGATCCTGTGACAGAACTGGGCCACGGCTTTCATTGAGCTCGGCTCGGCTGGGACCAGAGTTTTAGTCAGGGAGGATAAAAACAAAGCTTTTAGAAAAACAGTAATTAGCAGAAACAGGAGCTGTCAGGTGTGTTCAGGCGCTGCAGCTCTGGTTTTTAAAGATTAAAAACTTCCTCAGTGTTGAAAGTGTTCTCGCTCAGCTTTGATGTTTTATTTGTTTGTTTCTTTAGAATTAGAAAAAAATATATTTTTAACTTTTGTTTTTAATTTGCATAAAAAACTCTTCAAGGTGAAACAATCTGAGATCGTTTTGATCAAATTGTGGGTAAATTTTACTTGAAATCTGCAAAATCTGCTGATTTTTAGCCATTTTTGTTCGTTAAAGTCACAAAACTGTGGCGTCCATCTTTAATCCAGTCGTTTCTAAAAGTTTATTAGTTCCACACACTCAGATAACGATTATTTAATTTTTTTTATATTCATAGCTGCAGTAGAAAAACATGTTTTTAGCTGTTTTCTTGTCCAGTTTTTCTTTAATATCCCAGACAGAATCGTAAAGTAAATTTCATCAATTTAACTTCAGTTTGAGCTTCAAAATCCACCAGAAAATTCTACATTTTCATCATATTTGGGGCAGTTTGTTTAAACTGGATGAATTTAGAATTAAAACCTAAAATTATTCTGCAATAAATTCAATAAGTCACAACAAATTATCCTAAATATCTTCACTAATAATTAATTAGGATGCCAGTAAAAACTTTAGATAAAAACTTGTGGGTGTGTCTGCTTTAGACTCTGAAGGTTCTGTAGAACCCAGATGCTGACGGGTGTCTCCTCTCCCCTGCAGACGAGCTGCTCCAGGAGCAGAAGGCCGACATGGACCAGTTCCTGTCCTCCATCTCCGAGTCGCAGCCGGACGTCACCGTGTCATCGTCGGAGGAGGAGGAGAGCGTGGAGGTCCCTGCATCAGAGGCCAAACAGTACCGGCCCATCAAAGTCACGTCGCTGGGGTCTCACAACGAGCCTGAAGGTACGCCGCCGCAGACACCGGGTTAAACCAGGTCCAGGTGTGCCACAGAGCTTTACTCTCCTCCTTAGCTCAGATAATATGACGAGTTATTAGAGCCAAATTAAGAGTATAGCTCAACCAGCGTTGGCTACGTCCTTGTAGCAGGAGGCTGTATCTATTCCAAAACCAGATACTGATTAATGATAAACCTGCACTGGTAACTAACGAGGAAACTACTTATAGTTGTTAGCATTGGAGAGGCTTAGGGACTAGCATGCCTAGGTTAACACTGGCCTTGGATAGGCAGGCATTAGCCTTGGAGAAGTTGATTTTAGCATTGATAGACTAGCTTTAGATGGGCTTTAGCTTTGACAAGCTGGCATTAGCAATAGCATGGATAGACTGGCTTTAGCATTGGATAAGTTGGCTTTAGCATTGGAGAAGTTGGCTTTAGCATTGGATAAGTTGGCTTTAGCATTGGATGGACTGGCTTCAGCATTGGATAAGTTGACTTTAGCATTGGATAAGTTGACTTTAGCATCGGAAAGACTGGCTTTAGCATTGGAAAGACTGGATTTAGCGCTGGATAGACTGGATTTAGCATTGATAGGCTGGCTTTAGCATTGGATAGGTTGACTTTAGCATTGGCTAGACTGACTTTAGCATTGGATAAGTTGGCTTTAGCATTGGATAGGTTGACTTTAGCATTGGCTAGACTGACTTTAGCATTGGATAAGTTGGCTTTAGCATTGGATAGACTGGCATTGGATTTATCTTTGCAAAAACTGGCTTTAGCATTGGATAAGTTGGCTTTAGCATCGATAAACTGGCTTTAGCATTGGTTAGACTGGCTTTAGCATTGGCTAAATAGGCTTTAGCATTGGAAAGACTGGCTTTAGCTTTGGATAGACTGGATTTAGCATTGATAGGCTGGCTTTAGCATTGATAGGCTGGCTTTACCATTGGCTAAGTTGGCTTTAGCATTGGCTAAGTTGGCTTTAGCATTGGCTAAGTTGGCTTTAGCGTTGGAAGGACTGGCTTTAGCTTTGGATAGACTGGATTTAACATTGATAGGCTGGCTTTAGTATTGGATAGGTTGACTTTAGCATTGATAGGCTGGCTTTAGCAGTGGAGAGACTAACATCTAGAATGCCTAAACTAATCCAATGCTAAGGCCAGCTTGTCCAACGCTAACGCCAGCCTTTTCATGCCAATGGATAGCAGAGGAAGTAGCCAGTCGAGATGACCAGCCTTGGTATGCCAGTCACTAGCCTCTCCAAAGCTAACAGATATGAGTAGTCTCCTTCTCATTTGCCAGTGCTGGCCTGTCGTTAATCAGATCAGTAGCTGGCTTTGGAGTAGAAACAGCCTCCTGCTACAAGGATGAGTGGTCTTAATTTTGTCTCTCATACCTCGCCTTAAGATGAAATTGGAGACAGTTGCTTCTGGCGGGAAGTCAAATGAAGCAGTTTTCTTTCTGTTCCTCATCACATTTATTCCAAACAAAAGACTCTGAAAGGAGAAAGATGCTTAAAAATTTGCAGACAGAAGGAAAAACTATGATCAAAGCTGCACAGAAGAGTTTCAGATCCCACAGGACTCAGACAGGAAGTCAGAATCAGCTCCGTTTTTATTTATTTATTTATTTATTTATTTATTTATTTATTTTCTCCCAGCTGAACTCTTTAATCGATTAACAGCTTGATGATCCTGCCTTTTCTCTTCTTACCTCAGTTTTCTCCCTTTTCTGATTTTTCTGTTGCTCATTTCCAAGGCGATCTGTCAGATTCCCCTCGAGGCTTCAAGAAAGGTTGGTGCCTCTGTTGGGTCTTCTCTCCACCTTCCACCCTCATCAATTTTACGTTCAGCTCCCCCCTCTGCCTTTGACCCTCGCTCTGCTGCCATCTTTGTTTCATTACTAACATTTTAAACCTGTTTTTTTTTATCCTTTTTATCCTCTCATCCTGAATAGAAAAGCAGGTTTTTAGGTCCTAAAGAGTGAGAAGCTTCTCCCTCGCCCCGCTCTCAGACAGATTCTTGTTGGCGGCCATCTTGTCCTCCTTCACAGATTTAGCTTTGATCTTTTACTGTTTTAACTTTGATGTTTTGGTCGAACTTTTAAAATCTCAGCTACTACCACACTAAATTTGACCTCAACATCTATAAAACTGCCCTGATTGTAGCCACTTTTGTGTTTTTTAATTCAGTTAGCTGTGGCAGCCATTTTAAGTTGAACAAGCTAAAGTTGTTAATCAGTTACAGTCGTTCATTCAGCGATTATTACCTGGAAGTTTCATTAAAATACGTCAAGCGGTTCTTGAAATATTTTGCTAACAGACATACGGAGTTGACTCCAAATAGTTAGCAGCAAAAATTTAAGTGAGGCCATTGCGCGATGTGTTCTTGCTCGGAATATATTTTGAGGATCATCATCAGCCACTACCATGCCAAATTTCAGCTCATTGTCTGTAAAACTGACTGAGCTTTAGCCACATTATTGTTTCGTACAATTGGTTAGCTGCGGCGGCCATTTTGATTTGAGTTTACTCCAAATTTAAATCATTTGTAGACGCATATATAATGATTTTACCTTGAAAGTTTTATTGAATTTTGTGTTGTTGTTCTTGAGATATTTTGCTAACAGACACAGGCTAAAAAAAACACATTATTGTTAGCCTTGACCTTTGTTTGTGCTTCACCAAGTAGAAACATTGTTCGTTCGTTGACGGTGAATCTCAGCAGTTTATTTATTTATTTATTTACAGAACAGCGGTGTTGTGTTCGCAGAGCTCCGTCTGTGCTGAACAGAAGAAAAGGGTTTTGTTTTCAGTCCGAGCTGTGAAGAAAGAGCGTATCTGTGCAGCTGTTCACCACCAACACCACCATCCCTGTTTGTCTGTGTGTTTGTGTGTGTGTGTGTGTGTGTGTGTGTGTTTGTTCAGTCTTATCTGCTCCTTTCTGACCGAGCTGCTGCTTCTCCCTCCTCCAGGCTCCGCCATGGCTGGTCTGGACGGTCTGATCGGCGCCGAGGAGAGGATCATCAACGCCAAACCCAAAACCGAGGAAAACGTGGTGAGTCCTCAGCCGCCGCCGGGGTTTCAGTTAACCGGAGATGAACGAGTTCGCCGCGGCGTTCTCTTCATTTTTCAGTAACTATGTTGACATAGTTACGGCTGTCTGTGTGCAGCTTCCTCCTGCTGATCCGCCGCCGCTGCAGCGCTCCTCTCGCCCGTCACCGCATGTCACTTCCCCTCTCCCTCATGGGGTTTCAGTCGATGTGTTGTTGTGCATGCAGAAGCTGTGATTTGTGTGCATGAATGTGAGTGCACGTGTTTGTTTATTTCTCCTTAAGAAGGCTGTTTTTATGAGACGAAGCGATCTGACGCTGAAATTACCAGACATGGGGACTGAAAGTGTCGGCCGCTTAAATAATAATAAATATTTGTTTTATCTCTGAATAAAACCAACATCTGGAATCATTAAAAAAACTAATAATTGCTTGTTATGGATTAATTCAATTAAATTCAATTCAAAAATACTTTATTGATCCCAGACAAATTAGATAAAGCTGTTGGATCATTTTGATCAAATATTAAGTTAAATGTTTTGGTGTTTGGCTCAGAGATGAGTCGTTTTAAGCCAAAAGTCGACCAAATCAGACCCGAGTGGACTTCTGGTTAAATTTTTTACAAGTAAAAAAACGACAAAAACAACAGAAGAAGGTGATGTTTAACATGGTTGGCTTTGTTAACATCTAGTTTCTGTTAAACATCATGTTTCCTGAAGTAACATTAGTTGGTATTAGCTGAAGCTAACAGCAGTTAGCTCCTAGTTTTTATGTAGAATTCTAGTTTTTATTTACAGATCAGATATTAGAGGGAAATGTTTTACTCTAGATTTTATAGGGAAAGTGTTTATTATAGATTTTAGAGGGAAACGGTTATTATTTTAGATTTTAGAGGTAAACTGTTTTTATTCTAGATTTTAGAGGTTAACTGTGTTTTTATTCTAGATTTTAGAGGGAAACTGTGTTTTTATTCTAGATTTTAGAGGGAAACTGTGTTTTTATTATAGATTTTAGAGGTAAACTGTGTTTTTATTCTAGATTTTAGAGGTAAACTGTGTTTTAACCAAGTTTTTAGGTCTAAATGTAGTCTTATTGTAGTTGTCTAGGTGAAAGTCTTAACCCCGTACACATGGTTTACCTGATTACCTGATCCTGCTGAGGTAAAACTTGGCTCGATGCAAACTGAACTTGTTCCTGTGTTACAAACTGGGTTATTCTGAACTCATCAAGCTAAATGGTTTATAAAATAACAACTTAGCCCTATATGTGACAAAATTAAATAATTCATTTACAAAATAAAATTTGTAATCTGACCAACACTTTAGTCAGATTCAGAAAGAGGCAGGAGATCTTTCTTTCCTGAAGTTTTCTTTATTTCATCTGAATAAAAGCAAACAGATACAGATCACTAACTCGACAGAAATTAAAACGTTGCAGAAAATGTCCAGTAATTTGTCCCCGCCCTGTCCTCTGCGTTCTGTTCGTGTCCGGTCCGTCGGATCAGTTCTCTTCTGGTTTTAGTTTTACAAACAGATCATCTCCACTGCTGACACAGCAGGTTCTATCTGAATATCATTCCTGGAGTCGAGGTTTAGAGCCCAGTACTAAACGTATCAGAGAACCCAGCAGAATCCATCATCTGTGAAAAACTGCAAATAATTTAAAAAAAAAAACATTTTCAAATAGTCAATAAAACCAAACACAAACTGTAGGAAGGTTTTTACGTTGTCTCTTCACCAGCCTTAATGAATCTTTTGTGTCTGAAACTGAATGTGGACTGCTCCGTTTTCTACAAACAGCTGTTTTTTTGTTTTGTTTTTCTGCTTCTTTTCTCCTCCACTCAGCTCGTATTCATCTGATTAAAACTCTCAGTAACGAGACGTTTAGACAGAAGCTGAAAGAAAGTCTGACGATAATGATGATCGCTCCCCTCCTCCCTCTCTCCTCGCTGCACATTCACGCTCTCTTGCTCTCCTCTCCTTTGTGTCTCTGTTGTGGAAATAATTTCACACACACACACACACACACACACACACACACACACACACACACACACACACACACACAGGTTGTGGTGAGTGTAACCTGGACTCCCCTGTCTGTGTTGACAGGTGATTGATGAGTCTCTGGATGTTAAAGAAGTGGTTTACAGTGCTGAGAGAGTCAGCGTTATGCATGATGATGAGCTGGTGAGTACAGCGGCGCCCTCCTCTGGGCTCTCTGGGGAACTGCAGTTCACGGGGAGGAGGTGAAAGAAGAAGCTCTGTTTAATAAACCCCCCCAAATCCCTCCTCTTTTGTTTGTTTGTTTTGTTCAGGTTAAAACCTTTCTGCATGGGTGCATGTTTGTTATGTGGATGTATGTGGATGCACACGTTAGTAAAGCTCAGTTTACCTGATGAATGTGAATCCAAACAAACTGAGTTTGCTTGGTTTATGTGCAGGATTGAGCAGTGAAGAATCCCCCCCCTCCCCTGCTGTCCACATATGATCAGATTGTGTCATATGTGCCAGAATAAATCCTGTTCATGAGGTGGTCGTACATACGATCGGCTGCAACACTAAAACTGACTCCTGCGACGTGTTGAACGCTCAGTCAGATTCAGGGTTTAGAGGCTGAATCAACCATAAACACCTGATTATGGTGTAAACCAGAGAAACTGGTTGGTGTCACACTTTCATGCAGGAGCCAAGATTCTGAAACAGCTCAAAGAACGACTTTTCGTTGTACAGGTGCTGGTCATGAAATTAGAATATCATGAAAAAGTAGATTTATTTCAGTAATTCCATTTAAAAAGTGAAACTTGTYTATTATATTCATACATTACATACAAGCTCATAT
>NW_013952538.1:244329-248563 GCF_001266775.1 Austrofundulus limnaeus
TATTGGACTGGAATGGTGGGTCGTATTGGACTGGAATGGTGGGTCATATTGGACTGGGGTGGTGGGTCATATTGGACTGAAATGGTGGGTCATATTGGACTGGGGTGGTGGGTCAAATTGGACTGAAATGGTGGGCCGTATTGGACTAGGGTGGTGGGTCGTATTGGACTGGGGTGGTGGGTCGTATTGGACCGGGGTGGTGGGTCATATTGGACTGGAATGGTGGGTCGTATTGGACTGGGGTGGTGGGTCATATTGGACTGGAATGGTGGGTCATATTGGACTGGGGTGGTGGGTCATATTGGACTGGAATGGTGGGTCATATTGGACTGAAATGGTGGGTCGAATTGGACTGGGGTGGTGGGTCATATTGGACTGGGGTGATTGGTTTTAACCAGTTTTAAGGTTTGTTTTTAAACAGCATCTGTATTATTGTCAAAACAGTAAATCAGCTGAAACAACCCGATCAATGGTATAGACTCTATGGATGGTTTTAATGTTTTGGCAGTTCAGTGTTAATAAAACATGAATGTGAGCACTCTGTCCGTGGGTGAATAAAACCCAGCTGAAGCCACAGGGATGTTTGCTTCGATACACTGCAAGTCACTCCATTGATTTCACCACTTCAAAGCCTCTTTGATCTTTAAGAAGTAATATTTTTTACCACTTCCTTTGAACATTTGGATTTAAATATTTTCAAATTCAAACATTCTTCACGTACAGAGAGGAAATATCACACACCAACCATTAAACTGAGTTATTTTTTCTATTAAATCATTTTTAATAAATCACCTGAAGTTGAATCTTTGTGTAATTCCTGGTTAAAAATAATAATAAAAAGGGAATCACCGCTCTTAGATGATGTTTTCTGAGTTAATTTTGTATTAAAATAAATCACAGACGTGACACAAAACTTTTGTTTCTCTGTGTGTCGTCTTCAGGACACTTACCGGCCCCTGGGAGAGGACTTCAGCTTTGGCAGCACCGCTCTGTTTGGCCTGCTGATGATCGCCGTGGCCATAGCTACAGTGATTGTGATCAGCCTGGTGCTTCTGAGGAAAAGGCAATATGGCACCATCAGTCACGGCATCGTGGAGGTAAACTGGGACAACTGAGTTCCTAAGTGTCAAATGTATATTCAGTCAGAGATGCATTCTTTTTATCTCAACTGGTTTGTGATGTTTACGGAAGGATTTTAAGATGCAGTCGTGAAGGGGAGGATATCTTTTTTTAGGAACCTCAGGCTCTCGTTTCTACTTTATGCAGATGATGTGGTTCTATTGGCGTCTTTGAGCCACAACCTTCAACATGTTCGCAATCGAATGGGAAGCAGCTCTGATGAAAGTCAGCCCTTCTAAAATACGAAAATTGCGTTATTTTGTCCGCAGAGCAGCTTCATCCACTTCTTGACACAAGGCCTGGGCCGAACTTTATCTCACAGGCGAATGCGATAATTTCTGTACATTCAATGTTCCAATCTAATTGTACTGAAAAACATTGAACAATACCCTTAAAACAAAACAGACTTGTTTTAACTGGACATGAGGTAGGGCTCACAGCAGAGCAAAAGAGGACTGTGGCTGATTGAGAAGCTCATATTTTCCACTGATCTTATCCAAGTATCACCCGACCTCTCAATATTTAGGAAATCGGTGGACCCTTACTGGCAACAGTGTTTGGTTTCGGATCGAATATGTCGGGCCCTCGAGTCTGAGGCCATGGTTCTCAACTGCAAATGGGTGGAATGCCATTTCCAGGTTGGAAGGGGGTCTTTGCCACAAGTGGACGAGTTGAGGCATTGTTTTTCATGAGTCATGGTAGGACGGAGCGGGCGATTCATCGACAGATTGGGGATTTGTCCTCAGTAATGAGGGTGTTGCTTTAGTCAGTCATGTTAAGGCAGAGCTGATTTGAAAGGCAAAGCTCTTGATTTACTGGTCCATGTACGAAGTTTGGATCATGACCCAAAGAATGAGATCCCGGATACAAGCAGCTGAACGAGCTTCCTCCATAGGATGGCCAGACCCTTAGAGATTGGGGGGAGCTTGGATTAGATCTGCCGCTCTGCATCAAAAGGAGTTGGTTGAGGTGGTTTATGTGATCAGGATGCCTCCCTTTGGAGGTTTTCTGGGTACATTCCATAAGTAAGAGACCCAGGCAGACCCAGAAACTGCTGAACTTCCTGTCTACCTGGGATACCCAAGGTGTTCCCAGGTAGACAGGAAAGGGAGGTCTAGGTTTCTCTCCTGGACCTGTTACCTCCACAATCCCACTATGTATAATCAGTGTAAGATGGAGAACATCTTGTGTTAAAGCTGTTTTGGTCAAATCTTGATCTCCTGAGGTTTTCGTTAGCGCTCATTGTTGTCTCCTCACCGTGTCCCGTCTCACAGGTGGACCCCATGCTGACCCCAGAGGACCGACACCTGAGCAAGATGCAGAACCACGGCTACGAGAACCCCACCTACAAATACCTGGAGCAGATGCAGATCTAACCGCAGCCTGCAGAAAACCGAGCGGGGAACATACTACTGACCAATAACACATGCAACGCTCTTGTTAAAAACCATTTCTACACATCCAAACGGCATTTTACCGGTTTGTTCGGAAACAATCCTTAAGTAAAAGCTACTACTGCTACTGTTGTACTATAGAGCTCTTTTTGATCATGTTTATTTAGAGAAGTTTGCAAAAAATAAAATGATCCATCTGTAACTATCAGCACAAATCAAGATGTATAACATTTCTTCCGATGTTTGTTTTTTTTTATTATTATTATGTGAGAGGAAAATCAGACTAATGTTTACGACACGACTCTTGGGTTTTTCCATTCTTGCGGCGTGTCGATGGTGAACCTTCTGACGACTAAATCATCAGTGTTTTAATTTCTTCTTTTTAATCTTGATAGATTGCTTGTATATTAAGGTTCTTTGTACCGATTATTAAAATGTTTAGTGAGAACAACAAAATGGAGAAAAAAAAGTGAAATGATTTCTTTATGATACAAGATATAAGATTTAAATATGAATATATAAGATTAGAGGTTTTTATTCCATGGTTTTTTTGTTTTTATTTCACAGGGAGGAGGTTTATTGGAGGGTTTGTAGTTTTTGCTCGAGGGTGAAGGTTTGCACAGACCCCCCAGCTCAAACTCTAAACTTTGACTAAACTGAATGAATGAATGTGATCATTTCCCCCTCCGACACACACAGGAGCAGGATGAATTAGTTTGAATGTATTACTTCCCTCACCTTACATTCAATAAGTTCCTTTAAGGCGTTCATTTGTTTAATTTTGTGTCAAAAATTCCTTGGATTTATTTATTTTTTTAATATACAAACTAAAAAAGAAAACTTGGGAGACGATGCTCACCCTCGTCGATGTTGACCGGTATGCACAAATACATATCCAATCGTAAATTACCGAAGATGCAATTTTTCCTAAAATAGAAATGCCCAGCCAGCCCTGGGTCAAAGCATGTTATTTTATTTTATTTTATTTTATATTTTTTGGAGCTGGAGGGCTGTGCAGGCAGAGATGCACAGAAAGACCAGGCTTAGAGAACAAATTTAAAAAAGCAAATGTGTGTTTTTACAGGTGAAGAACGACACAAACAAGTGAATCCTGATCCTCTTTTCTCTTAGTATTGTCCGTGTATGCCTGTATAGTTGATGTTGCAATCATGGCTTTTATTTTTATTTTTACCCCCCGGAGGACTTTCTGTGGTGTGCATTGTTCTTATATGAACTTATATGAAAAATGTTTTTATTTCTAGTTTTTGTTCCTCTTCCTGTGACAGTATATCCGTATGTGACTGTCTCACTATGCACCCAAACAGCTTCAATCTTGTAAACTGCCTGCTTGATTGTGGAAGAGGACTGGGGACTATAATTCTAATTATACATAATATTAGTGATTTAAAAAAATTATCAACATCAATGGAAACCGATCTAAGATTACAAAGGGGGATACACTTCAATAAACTCACAACAAACAAATCTGTTGTCTTTTTTTAATTTGTGGGTGGATAAAATTTAAAGTTAAAGAATTGTTCTATTTATCATTTTTTGTTTTTTATTTGGGTGGTAATTCATGAAAAAGTTCAAATAAGGAAAAAAAAATTGTCTTTTAAACCATAAATGGAGAAAAGGGTCCAAAGTGGTCCTGGTACTCGTGTTATCCTGAGGGAAAAACATTCTGATAAGGCTAATGGCTAAACAAAGGAGGGTCGGGT
>NW_013952538.1:249613-250619 GCF_001266775.1 Austrofundulus limnaeus
CCAGGGTTCTGACTTTAAGAATTCTGAAAAATAAATCAGAATTTAAAAAGTCTGAATTCTAATTTCAGAATCTTTTATCTCAGATTTCTAGAATCCAAAAGTTAAAGTCAGAATTCTAAACTTTTTTTTCAGAAATCTGACTTTGATCTCAGGATTCTAGAATTCAGAGATTAAAGTTGGTCTTCTGAGGAAAAAATTCAGAATATAAGATTTCTGTATCCAAAAATGTCAGAATTCTGACATATTTTTCTCAGCATTTTGACTTTAGTTTTATCATGTTTTTAAAAATCTAAGTATTTGAGATTAAAGACAGAATTATTATCTCATAAAGTTAAACCTCAGAAATCTGTTTGTATTTTCAGTCATAATTCTGGAATTTCTCCTTTTTTTTCCTCTCATAACATTTTAAAAAGCCATAAATGTATTTTCAGTCTAATCTGAAATTAATCTCACATTTCTGACATGTTTTTCCTCAGAAGTCTGCATTTAAAGTCTGAATTCAGAGACTCAAGTAATATGAAGAAAAAAAATAATTGTTCTGGTTTGTTCTGGATTGTTTGCAGCTTTAAAACAAGTTTACCTGCAGCCTGTAAATTACCTGAGTAATCACAGACGACTTAGTGGACAAAGGTTCTGACATTTCTATGTTACTCTGATAGCAAACTGGAGCAAATAAAAAGATTTAACAAAGGTGTACCCTGAGACTTTGACCTTTGACCCAGTGACCTGGAAATCAATTTGGATCATCCAGGAGGGCTCCAGCTGTGCAGCTTCACAAAAACCTTATCAGTGAAATAAGACTGTAAAAAAACAAAACTAAAATCTGTTTCAAATCTTAGTTTTAAATCTTCAGCTTCTGTCTGCCTCTAGTTTGCAGTCAGGGGAGTGACAGACAGGTGTGTGTGGTTACCATGGATATCTATCTATCTATCTATCTATCTATCTATCTATCTATCTATCTATCTATCTATCTATCTATCTATCTATCTATCTATCTATCTATCTA
>NW_013952538.1:251539-259476 GCF_001266775.1 Austrofundulus limnaeus
CTATAAAACTAGTGTCGAATTTATTGTTAAATTTGTATCAGATATATTACACTGCCACCGAAAATAATTGGTAAACCACTGTTTAATTTATTTTTAACCACCATTGGATTCATTATTAAACTACTTTCAGTTCAATAATCAAACTACCATTAATTTTACTGTAAACCTTTCTTCCACCTAACTTTAAACAAACCAACTTTTTATTTGTAATCTACTGTCAGTTTTATTGAATTCTTATTAATTTTTATTGTTTTCTGTCCCCAACCGTTTTTTTTTTTATTATTCTCATCTGGTAATAAGTCATAGTTAATGTCAGTTTTTTATTTTTTATTTATTTAATTATTTGATTTTTGGGACTTACGTAACAAACATAGCTCTCATGCTGGAATATTTTAAAAACAGTATGAATACATTGATGTTATTGTTTAATTGCTTGTTAACACACAGGGCTAATCAGCCAATTACATGGCAGCAACTTGGTGCCTTTAGGCGTGCAAACGTTGACTTTATCGTTTAAACATTTCAATAGTTTCTGAAGTACGGCCCATCACCACTAACCATGCCACTTTTAAACTCTTCCCCATTCTGTTAGCTGTTTTGAACTTTAGCTGTTTTTATCACATTTGTTGCATAAAGAACAACTTGCTGTGAGTTAAACTAGAGTATCGCATGAAGTGGTGTATGTGTGACATCATAATACAACTCTGAGATCATCGGTTTCATTCTTGAGGCGCCTCTGGAGATGGAGCTTTTCCACTTGCTGCCAGTTTTTTTTCTGTAATTTATTTTATTGTAATTAACTATCAAATAAAAATGAAAACAGTTGAAAGAACCTCATATTACTTTTGCATTTAGGCATAACTGCATGTGGTTATACCCCTGTTTACAAATGTAGTTCCCATTGTGACAGATTGCAGATTTGAATTGTGTTTTTCAGATTAAAAGCGCCTCTAGGTAAGAAAGTGTTAATATTCTTCTGAGAAACTAATAGAAGTTACTGTACACACCTAGTTTTTTTCCTGGGATCTATTTTCTCAGTAAAAAAAAAAGATGTTCTATGGTTCCACCCCCAGAAACATCAAAACAAATATTATGTTTTTTTTAAGGTTGTGATTTTCATCTAGCCCTCTTGAGGACTTTGCGAAGGCAGCCACTGTAACGTTGTGGCTTAAATTCCTGCGTGTTCCTTCACCTTGTTGTGACTTGTTTGCTCTTTCTTCTTTTGACTCATTTGAGTTGGTTACTTCACGGCATCACAGCGTGACGTTAAATATAAAAATAAATAAAATGATTTAGGAGGGTTTGCCCTTCAGGATGCCATGACGCCTCTAAAATTAAGTTTACGACTGTAATATCTATATTTCTGTTCATTAGAAAAAGTGTGTGTAATGTCTCAAACAGGAATAAATTTAAATCTCCAATAAACTGTCAAAAATGTAAATGTTTATTTCCTGAAGTCTTGCATTTGAGGAAGCAGACAGTGTAGTTTGTTCTTGCAGACAGCTCAAGTATCCTGAAACAGAAAGCGTTGCCCTCGTTAAATTGTCCCAGTTTTGATGCCAACCTAAAAATGTACATCATTATTTATCATCTACAAAAGGAAAGTTTATTTGATCATTCATGTTTCTGGCATCTGTTCAGCCTGTAAAGCCATGGTGTTTCTGAGTTTTCCTACAGTGAACACTCAGAAACCTGTTTCCTGTCTGCCGTTCGCTCCCAGCAGGTTTGACTGGATCTTACATGGTGAAACCTTTGTACTCGCCACCCCTGTCTCCGTTTAACCGCTTCAGAACTGTGACTCACGGGAGAAGTTTCCCTCCTAGACATGAAACTGTCCTCTTTGAGTTAACGCACAACTTCAAAAAGCATGACTTCAGTTTTTACTGTGAAAAAATGTTTTCAAATTAGTGCTGTTTAAAACCATACGGCTGTCAAAGTGTTTTTCTGTTGTCTGAAAAATGTCAGGGGTTTCAGAGCCCCTGTCCTGCATGTTTTACATGTTTCTCTGTTTTGACACACCTTATTTGAGCGAACGAGGGATTAACTGAGTACTGTGAAACATGAAGACCTACAGGAACAACGACATGAGTAAAACATGCAGAATAATACGTCAACACATATTTTCACATGTACGTATGCTCCTTAGTACTTATGTTCCCTAGTGCTTGTTTTCCCTGGTACTTTTGTACTTGTGTTGCCTTATATTTATGTTCCCCTGTACTTATGTTCCATTGTATTCATGTTTCTCTGTATTTACAGCGGGTAAAATAAGTTTTGAACACGTCAACATTTTTCTCAGTAAATATATTACTAGAGGTGCTAATGACATGAAATTTTCACCAGATGTTGGTAACAACCCAAGTGATCCATACATACAAAGAAATCAAACCATAAATGTCCAGAAATGAAGTTARTTGTAATAATGTGGAATGGCACAGGGAAAAGTATTGAACACGCTTACTGAAATTTATGTAATACTTTGTACAAAAGTCTTTGTTGTCAATGACAGCTTCAAGATGCCTCCTGTATGGAGAAACTAGTGGCATGCATTGCTCAGGTGTGATTTTGGCCCATTCTTCCACACAAACAGTCTTCAAATCTTGAAGGTTTCGTGGACCTCTTCTATGAACTCTGATCTTTAGTTCTTTCCATAGATTTTCTGTTGGATTCAGGTCAGGTGATTGGCTGGGCCATTCCAGCAGCTTTAMTTTCTTTCTCTGAAACCAACTGAGAGTTTCCTTGGCTTTGTGTTCGGGCTCATTGTCTTGCTGAAATGTCCAGCCACGTTTCATCTTCATCATCCTGGTAGATGGAAGCAGATTTTTATCAAGAATGTCTCTGTACATTTTTCCACTCATCCTTCCTTCAATTATTTGAAGTTTGCCAGTACCATATGCTGAAAAACAGCCCCACACCATGATGTTCCCACCTCCAAACTTCACTGTTGGTATGGTGTTTTTGGGCTGATGTGCAGTGCCATTTGACCTCCAAACATGATGTGTATTCTGGCATCCAAACAGTTCAATGTTGGTCTCATCTGACCAGACTATATTCTCCCAGTATTACACAGGCTTGTTTAAATGTTGTGCAGCAAACTTTAAAGGAGCTTCAACATGCTGTTTCTTCAGCAGTGGAGTCTTGCGTGGTGAGCGTGCATACAGGCCATGGTGGTTCAGTGCATTACTTATTGTTTTCTTTGAAACAATCGTACCTGCTAATTCCAGGTCTTTCTGAAGCTCTCCACAAGTGGTCCTTGGCTCTTGGACAACTCTTCTGATAATTCTTTTCACTCCTCTGTCAGAAATCTTGTGAGGAGCACCTGGTCGTGGTCGGTTTATGGTGAAATGCTGTTCTTTCCACTTCTGAATTATGGCCCCAACAGTGCTCACTGGAACCTTCAGAAGTTTAGACATTCTTCTGTAACCGATGCCATCATTATGCTTTGCAACAATAAGGTTGTGAAGGTCTTGAGAGAGCTCTTTACTTTTACCCATCATCAGATGGTTCTTGTGATACCTGGCCATCATTTGGGACTGAACCAGCTGATATTAACTTGCACTGACAAGGGGCAGGCTTGCTTTCTAATTACTGAGAGAGTTCAGCTGGTGTCTTGGCTTTCCATGCCTTTTTACACCTCCCTTTCTTCATGTGTTCAATACTTTTTCCCTGTGCCATTCCACATTATTACAAATAACTTCGTTTCTGGACATTTATGGTTTGATTTCTTTGAATGTATGGATCACTTGGGTTGTTATCGACATCTGGTGAAAATTTCATGTCATTAGCACCTCTAGTAATATATTTACTGAGAAAAATGTTGACGTGTTCAATACTTAATTTACCCGCTGTACGTTCCCTGGTATTCATGTTTTCCTGTACTTATGTTCCCTGGTATTTATGTTTTCCTGTATTTATGTTCTCTGGTATTTTTGTTTCCTTCTACTTATGTTCCATGGCACTTAGGTACCCTGTTACATATGCTTTTAGGTATTTTTGTCTCCTGGTACTTATGTCCCTTCCTTTATGTTCCCCGGTACCTATTCCCTGATACTTATGTTCATTCATACCTATGTTCCCCGATACTTAGTTCCCTTGTACCAATGTTCCATAACACATACACTCCTTCATACATACGTACCCTAGTACCTATGTTCCCTGATGCATACGTTCCTTCATAACTATGTTCCCCAATACTTATATGTTCCCTTTTACCTATATTCCCTGGTACCCTTGTTCTCTGKTCTATTTTATCCCCAGCACCTTTGTTCCCTGGTACCCTTGTTCTCTGATCTATTTTATCCCCAGCACCTTTGTTCCCTGGTACCCTTGTTCTCTGATCTATTTTATCCCCAGCACCTTTGTTCCCTGGTACCCTTGTTCTCTGATCTATTTTATCCCCAGCACCTTTGTTCCCTGGTACCCTTGTTCTCTGATCTATTTTATCCCCAGCACCTTTGTTCCCTGGTACCCTTGTTCCACGATTCCAATGTTCATTAGTTTCTCAGAACCTATGTTCCCTGTTACTTCCATCCATCCATCCATCCATTTTCTGTACACGCTTCTTACTTTTCAGGGTCGCGTGGGTCACTGGTGCCCATATCCAGCAGTCACAGTGCGAGGGGCGGGGTACACCCTGGACAGGTCGCAAGTCCATCACAGATCCCTGTTTCTTATGTTCCCTCATATTTACGTTCTGTGGTACTGATGTTCCTCAGTACTTTCGTTTCCCAGTGCTTATGTGCCCCTGTACCACTGTTCACCGGTTGTTTCCCTATATATTTGTTCCCCATACTTCTGTTACTTCATTTTTTGTTCCCTGGTACCTATGTTCCCCAGTATTTATGTAGCTCAGTACTTATGTTTCAGAATATTTATGTTCCCCGGTACTAAAGTGTCATGGTTCTAATGTTCCACTGTTGTTAGCTGATACTTGTACCTCTGTTTCCTGATACTTATGTTACTCAGTACGTATGATTCCTGGTACCTATGTTCCCCAGTATGCTCCTTGGTACTTAGTTGTAGTTGATAAATAATAATTTTCCATGTATGTCACTGTTGGTTTTCAGGACAAAGAGTTCGATCAGACTGTGCAGTTCCTGCCAGCATCAGACAACAAAAAATATGAGAAGAAAAAAGGTCCCAGGAAACTTGGCGCTGTGATTGGTGTGGTGATCTTTGCCGCTGTTGTTGCTCTGATGACTGGACTGCTGGTCTGGCATTTCCACTGTAAGTTGCTCTTCTTCCTTTTAATTAACGAAAGTCCGTGTTGAGTTGTACTGGGCGTGTTAAGAATAGTCAATGCAAAGCTCTTTTGTGTCATTTTTGAGAAAGTGCTGTTGTATAAACATGAAAGGATTTTTAAAAAAAATAGGCCCCCCCCACAATTTGCTAGCCGTTAGCCTAGCCTGAATTAAGACTCTTGCCCATTTCTCCACACATTCTGCTCATTATGAGATGGATGATTTGACTTATGATTTTTGTAACTTGCATACTTTTATTTACAAACATTGCTGCTTTAGCTAATATATTGCTGCCTTTAGCTTGGATTTTGCTATATTTAACCATCACCTCACCTTTTCACTACTTCAGCATCGATCTAACCTTCTGATACTTTGCTTTTAGCTCTTTTTACCCTTTTGAAACTTTTTTTAGCTAGCATATTACTTATAGGTAACAATTTGCTTCCTTTTGCTACTTTTAACTTTCATCTAAAATTGATCTAATATCTAGTTTTTGCTTCATTTTGCGTTCTGCTGCTTTATAGTAGCTATAGGCAGTTGTTCTTAGGATTTATCGTTTATTATTTTTAGCTTCTTGTTAGCATGCTGACCCCTTTTTAGATGACTTTATTTTTTGCTACTTTTAGCTTTATATTCAGTCTTTTTTTGTGGGGGCGGGGTTTCAGTCCGTAAAAATGAGAAGGTGAAAAGGATGTACATCGGCACCATGAAGATCACCGACCAGACGTTCATCGACGAATATGAAAACTCCTACTCCGCTGAATTCAAGTCGCTGGCGGAGCAGGTGGTCACACAGGTTAGACTACCTGCCTCTCAAGTCATATTATTGTCAAAAGTTTCTACCTGTTAAAAAAACAAAAACAAAACAACTCCCTCTCGCTCATGTTCTGTTCTGAATCTTTTCAGCTTAAATCCATCTACTTTAAAAGTCCACAGTTGAAGAAGTACTACGTCAGCTCTGCAGTTCAGGCTTTCAGGTATGAAGGGAGACTCAGGTGTTGGTAGCACACCTGTTTCAGTTTAATGACGTTAATTCCTGTTGTTCCCAGTGAAGGCAGCGTTATCGCCTACTACATGTCCGAGTTCCTTGTTCCGCATGGCCAAGAGGCGTCTGTGGACAAGGCTATGAAAGATGTGGGAAATTTAGCCACCAAGGTGCGAGCGTCTGGAGTTAGCCCTCTTCGTTTTGATGAGATGGCGACCTCAGGTACTGTTCATCTCTCTTGTAGTTGTTGAGCTGTAACCACTTCCTGTATCTGAACTCTGTGTTTCTGTCTCCTGTTTCAGTTCTTGATGCCCGCATGTTGTCAACATCTATGAAGAGTAAGTCTTCATTTTGATATTATTCATATGTTTGGTACATTTTTTTACAAATCATCGAACTACTTCTGCATTCTGTGTGTTTTAGTCAATCATGTATCAAAACGTTTGTCGTTCAGGAGACGGGCGATGTGAATTTTAGTTTTTGAAGCGTTAACAATTTTCAAAAGTTTTGATTTTACTTACCTTGTTCTCAGAAATAAAATGAAGTCTCTTCGGTTCGTTCAAAACCAAATTTAGCTTTAAAATCTGCTTCAGCAAACGTGTTTTATTTTTATTCTTGTGCTACTTTTAGCTTTGACCATTGTTCTGCTGTTTAGCTGAGCTTTTTCTTACAAATCTGTTATTTTTAATTCTTCTAGCAAACATTTTGATACTGTTAGCTTCTACATACTGTTCTTTTTTCGTTTCAAGTAAACGTTTTGCTACATTAACTAGTCTTTCGCTAATTTTAGCTGTTATCGTCTGTTCTGCTATTTTTTAACTTTTTAGCAAGCCTTTTGCTACTTTTCGCTTTTACCTACTTTTCTGCTATTTTGACCTTTTAGCAAGCCTTTTTCTTGTAGCTTTTACCTACTATTCAAATTTTAGCTTTCAGCGACCCTTTTGAATCATTAACTTTTAGCTTCTGGTTAGCCTTTCACCACGTTTATCTGCTACTTTTAGCTTTTAGCTAGAATTTCACCACTTGTATCTGCTACTTTTAGCTTTTAGCTAGAATTTCACCACTTGTATCTACTACTTTAGCTAGCATTTCACTACTTTTATCTACTACTTTTACCTAGCATTTCACCACTTGTATCTGCTAATTTTAGCTTTTAGCTAGCTTTTCACCATTGTATCTGCTACTTTTAACTAGCAAGCATTTCACCACTTGTATATGCTATTTAGCTAGTCTTTCAGGTAAGCTTTTTGCTACTTTTTAGTTTTTTGTTTGCCTACATTTGGTTCTAATAAGCCTTTTACTGTGTTGAATAGACTTTTAGTACTTTAGCATTGTAATTATATAGTTATTTAGCCATCCTTTTTTTTATTACTTTTAGCATTGATTTAGCCATTTACAACTCTTATCTGTTGCTTTTAGCTTTAATGCAGATACCGATTCACTTGAAAGCCAACAAAGTGGAGCAGTTGCAGACCCCTGGTTTCCCCAACACTCCGTACACGTCCAACACCTTCTTCCAGTGGCAGCTGCGAGCGGACGCAGGCCAAGTTATCAAGCTTCAGTTTGACACCATAAATCTGGAGGAGGACTGCAAGAATGACTTTGTGAAGATTTACGACTCCCTGGTGGCCATGGAGAACCGCGTTATGGGCGAGTAAGTAGAGTTGTTTATTTATTTATTTATTTATTTATTTATTTATTTATTTATTTTT
>NW_013952538.1:260757-262735 GCF_001266775.1 Austrofundulus limnaeus
GACAAATACAGTAGCAAATACAATTTGTATTTGTTTTAAAATTTTTAGTTATTTATTTTTGATGATTTTAGTTTGAAGTTTAGCTGCTAAAGACGCTACATGCTAAACACACGATGTTTGACATGTCCTGTACTGCTTGTAAGAGGGGAAGATGATGATGATAATGATAATAATAACAAAAATAATAATAATAATAATACATGGAAAAGGCATAAAATAGAAGTATTACACTGGTGAATATTTTAGTGGACTTAAAATTAGCGGAACCTAATTTAACGTTCGCTAATTGGTCCGCTAAAGTTTTCCAAAGTTGGCGAAAAAGCTAATCTGCTAAATAAAAAGCAAGTACCACTAGTAGTGTATTAGTGAAACTGTGCCCACAACTGGCTTTTTGCTACATAATTTTTGAAATGATGCTCTGCTTCTTTTAGATTTAAGAACTCGCATTTAGCATTTATGCTATATTTTCATCGAAAATTCTATTTGTGTAGTTACTTTTTAGTGAAGCTTTTTTCATGGATCTTTTATATTCATCTCTTTTTCTCTTACAGACACCTGTAATGAGAAGCTTTCAGGTTCTCAGGGCAGATTCTCGACTCCAAACTACCCGACCTACTATCCTCCAAACACGAAATGTGTCTGGGAGATCGAGGTGAGACGCCCGGACCTGTGTTGAGTTTAACGCCTGATTTTCATAGAGCAGCATTTTAACTTCACTTCCTCTTTTTTTTCCCTTCAAGGTTCCTCAGGGAAAAGTGGTGAAGTTGACCTTCAACAGTTTCTTTGTGGCCGAGCATGGGCAGGAAGGGCACTCGGACTGTTCCAAGGACCACGTGTTGATCAACAATGAGAAGTGAGTTGAAGGCATAGCTCCGGCTTCTTTCATGTCCCGAATGAAAACAAGGACGGCAAAAAGGAAACGGGTGTGTTTTTTATTTTATTTTTGTTTCTTTATTTTCAGACTGTGTGGAGATTACGCGTCGGGGGAGCTGACCAGAGTGAGCAGCACCAACAAAATGACGGTAACGTTTGTTTCCGACGACTCCTACGTCGACCACGGTTTTGACGCCAGCTTCGAGGCCGTTGAAAAAACAGACTGTAAGTGTCCGAGCTCCGTCCAGGTTATCGTCAGGAGAGGTGGGGTTTTTAACGCCGTTTGTTCGGTCTGCAGTTTGTCCAAACGAGTTCCAGTGCAAAAATAAGCGTTGCATCAATACCAACCTGACGTGTGACGGCTGGAACGACTGTGGAGATTTGAGCGACGAGCTGAACTGCAGTACGTACGGTTATTCACACTGTGACTGGACTGACAGCTGTGGGTTCAGGACCTTCTAACTGTCGTCTCCTTCAGAGTGCAGCTCTGGAAGCATTCAGTGTAATAACGGACTGTGCAAGCCCAAGTTCTGGCAGTGTGACGGTGTGAATGACTGTGGAGACAACACCGACGAGATGAACTGTGGTAAGACCGGCCGGCCTGGAGCAGCTCTCGCACCGCTTCATGTTTTTAGAACTACTTTACCTTATTTTAACCTTTCAAATATCATAATGTTCTTCTGAGGGAATAATGAGCACTTTCTTTGTAACTTCTGTCCTTTAAAATATTTATTTATTAAAGATTTCCCCCAAAGAATACCTTGATTTTTCTTCTATTTAATATCTGCATCAATGTACTTGTTTTGTTTTGTTTTATATTTTAGGAACTGTTTTGCTTATTTCAGCTTTTAGCTGTGTTTTCTATTGTTAGCTGTTGCTTCTGTTTTGCTGGTTTTAGCTTTTAGGTATGTTTTTAATTATTGTTAGCTTTAACTACTTTTTTGCTGGTTTTAGCTTTTAGCAGTGATTTTATTATTGTTAGCCTTAGCTACTATTTTGCTGGTTTTAGCTTTTAGGTATGTTTTTAATTATTGTTAGCTTTAACTACTTTTTTGCTGGTTTTAGCTTTTAGCAGTGATTTTATTATTGTTAGCCTTAGCTACTA
>NW_013952538.1:263876-267708 GCF_001266775.1 Austrofundulus limnaeus
ACCTTTTTGCTGGTTTTAGCTTTTAGCTATGTTTTTAATTATTGTTAGTTTTAGCTACCTTTTTGCTGGTTTTAGCTTTTAGCTATGTTTTTAATTATTGTTAGTTTTAGCTACCTTTTTGCTGGTTTTAGCTTTTAGCTATGTTTTTAATTATTGTTAGTTTTAGCTACTTTTTTGCTGGTTTTAGCTTTTAGCTATGTTTTTAATTATTGTTAGTTTTAGCTACTGTTTTGCTGGTTTTAGCTTTTAGCTGTGTTTTTAATTATTGCTAGTTTTAGCTACTGTTTTGCTGGTTTTAGCTTTTAGCTATGTTTTTAATTATTGTTAGCCTTAGCTACTATTTTGCTGGTTTTAGCTTTTAGGTATGTTTTTAATTATTGTTAGTTTTAGCTACTGTTTTGCTGGTTTTAGCTTTTAGCTGTGTTTTTAATTATTGTTAGTTTTAGCTACTGTTTTGCTGGTTTTAGCTTTTAGCTGTGTTTTTCGTTGTTAGTTCAAGCTACTGTTTTGCAAGTTTTATATTTTTGGCAGCTGTTTTATTGGTTTTAGCTTTTAGCTCTTTTTATTATTGTTCGCCTTAGCTACGGGTTTTCTAGTTTAACCTTTTAGTTGTGTTTTATTGTTGGCTTTAGCTACCTTTTTGCTAGTTTTAGCTTTTAGCTATGTTTTCTATTATTGTTAGCGTAAACTACTTTTTATTTGTTTTAGCTTTTAGCTGTGTTTTATTGTTAGCTGGTTTGAGCTTTTAGCTAGATTTGTTATTGTTTGCTTAAGCTACTTTTTATTTGTTTTAGCTTTTAGCTATGGTTTTGTTTGTGTTAGCTGTAGCTACTGTGTTGCCTATATTAATTTTTGCTAGATTAATTTGTCCCGTTTAACTTGTTTGATACTGTTTTGCTTTCAGCAAAGTTTTTGTTACTGTTAACTACAGTTTGGCTAATTTTAGCTGTCCATATCGTTCAAGCTTTTACCCTTTTTTGTTTTTGTTATTTTAACTTTTAACTACTGTTCTGCTCATTTTAGCTTGTGTCTTGAATACTTTATTTTTACTTGAACAACATGGTTTCAGCTTCTTTAAAATTATTTTTATTAAAATTATCTAATAAAGTTTACTTTGCAGAAAATGCTAATTTTTCTGATTGTTTGTTTAAGGATGTAAATCTGGAGAGTTTACTTGCAAAGACTTAAAATGTGTGTCTGAGAAGAAAGTATGCGACGGCAATAACGACTGTGCCGACGGGTCGGATGAGCTCGACTGTCAGACGAGTCAAAGTGAGGATGATTTTATTAAATTAATTAGGAGAAGTTAATGCAGGATGTTTTTAAACTTGTTTTGTAATTTATTTCTTCCTCTCAGGCTCTCTTTCAGTGCCCTGCACTGACCTCACGTACAAATGCAAAGACAACACCTGCATCAGTAAAACAAACCCAGAGTGCGACGACGTGCCCGACTGCAATGACAGATCTGATGAGAAGAACTGCGGTACGACTTTCAAAACACGCCTGATATTAAAACTGTTTTTTTTCGTGGGCGCTTTTTTCGGTCGAACCGGTTTTTCACAACAAGCAGCGACAGGTTCTTCCTCTTATCAGCTGCTTTGCTTTGCAGACTGCGGGACGAGAACTTTAAAGTCGTCACGCATCGTGGGCGGGGAGAACGCAGATGCTGGAGAGTTTCCGTGGCAGGTCAGCCTCCACATCAAGAACAGTGGACACGTGTGCGGAGCGTCCCTCATCAGTCCCACGTGGCTCGTCACTGCTTCCCACTGCGTCCAGGATGAGGGAGCGCTGAAGTAAGTCAACATCTTAACTTTTTACTCTTGTGAAACACTTTGAGGTCCTTCAGGAGGAAGATTAAGAGTTTGTGTTTTTTTTTTTGTTTGTCCTCAGATTGTCTAAGCCCGGCACCTGGGAGGTTTACCTGGGTCTTTACACCCAGGGGGTAACTGGGAGTCCCGTAGTGAAGAGGAACCTGAAGCAGGTCATCTCCCACCCTTATTACAACCCGTTCACCTTCGATAACGACATCGCCCTGATGGAGCTGGACTCTCCCGTCACTTACTCCGACCACATCAGGCCCATCTGCTTACCCGCCGCCCAGCATCAGTTTAACACAGGCGACACCGTTTGGATCTCAGGATGGGGTGCTTCACGAGAAGGAGGCAAGTACACACACACACACACACACAGATGCACAAAAACATGAAACTTTGATTTAAATTATTTAATTTTCTTATTACTTTTGAGCCCCCGAAATGAAGGAATTGTGTTTTAAAAATTGCTTTAGTTTTTCACATTTCCATGCAATCATTTTGATCAGCTCACTGAATTAAAGCTAGAGTTTGAACTTCAACTGCATCTGAAATGTTTTGTACAAAATTCAAAATTAGGAAAATGGTGTCTCTGTCCAAAAAGATTTGGATCTAAATGTATATGTGGCATTAGCTCCTGAGCTAATATAATTAGCATTAGCTTCCAAACTAATGACATCCATATATTACTAATAAATATGTGGCATTAGCTTCTGTGCTAATATAGTTAGCATTAGCTTCCAAACTAATGACATCCATATATTACTAATAAATATGTGGCATTAGCTCCTGCACTAATATCATATATTACTACATTCTTCTTTCTGTCAAGTAGTTTAAGTAAAACTTTTGAACGTCAGAAACTGTCCAAACATTCGAGCTCACACCAGAGGTCTAATCTAAAATGCTTCAAAAATATTTTTAGTATTATATTTCAGACAGTTCATTGAAATGATTCATTGATAAGGCATTAATTAATTATATTTTGACAAAATGCAATTTTTGCACATTTAAATCAAAACACTTTATCTCCCTGATTCTCCACATCCCCCTTCTGGACTTAATCCTCGTTTCGATGTGATGGGTCACTTATTTTTAAAATGTATAAAAACAAAACACACAACAGGGTTTTTACAGTTTAGTTTTTGTAGTAAAAGTAAATGTTTAACAAATATTGTCTAATGTTACATCTTGTACTGAAGTCCTGTGAGCTCGTTGTTCTGAAGATAATGATCTAATTTTTTTTCTGTTCTGTTTTAATCCAGGAGGTGTAGAAAAAGTTCTCCAGAAAGCCCAGGTCCGATTTATAAACCAGACAATCTGTAACAGTTTAATGGCAGGGCAGATCACATCCCGGATGATGTGTGCTGGAGTTCTGACAGGAGGAGTGGACGCCTGTCAGGTAACAAACTCTTCTTTTCTTCGTCTTTCTTTTAGTCTTGAACCGAGGAAATAATGAAACTCATGAGCTGATGGCAGGTTTAACTGACGAAAAATAAAAAGTTTACATGGAGAAACTTATCCGTAATCTTATTACCAGTGGTGAGCACAGTTCTGTTAATAGCAGAATTAGCTTCTCACTTAGCGGATTAGCTTTTTTGCTAACTTTAGAAACTGTTAGCGGACCAATTTAGCTTCCGCTAAATTAGGTTCCACTAATATTAAGTCCTTTAAAGAATTCACAAGCATAAAACTTCTATTTTTATGTCATCTATCCCAAATTAAATAAAACTATTTCATCTTACAAACAATTCTGGTTGAGTCAGGCACCGTGTGTGTTAGCATGTCGCATCTTTAGCAGCTAAACTTCAAATTAAGAGCGTCAAAAAAAAAAACATTAAACTATATTTAAATAACTAATGCAAAAACTAGGTATAAAATATGATAAAGTATTTGCTATTTTTTTATTGTATATAAATAAAAACATAATCTTGAAATGCTTTTAGTCTGAAAAGAGTTGCAAAGCAAATTTTGACGACATGGACTGTTTTACCTTGCATTATGTCTGAAAAGTCCTGGAG
>NW_013952538.1:269309-271116 GCF_001266775.1 Austrofundulus limnaeus
TTTTGGTCGCTTACAGGAAACGCCGGAATTTCAAGTTTTCACCGGACGAATTTGAGGAGCGGAACGGAAATGGTCCTCCCGTATTATTGTTCCTGAATCGGTGAGCGTGATAGCGGTTTGTCGTCTTTGCTTTAATATTTATTTATTGTTCAGAGTCTTTACTTTTGTTCGTCCAGTACCTAACGAGCAGCAGTTTATGGGGATGTTTCGGACTCGGGTTCGGTTCGTTCCGGGACAAAAATTTATTTAAAAAAATACATTTTAAAGCAACATATGGTTTGTTGTTTTCACTGTAATTAGGCAGATAAAGCTGCTGCGTGTCTGTAAAACTGATTCATCTTGACTTGAAGTCAGATTGTTGGTGTTTAGGAAAACTTCCAGTAATGGACTTAGACAGGAGGAGAGACAGCCGGGGACGAGACTGGGACTGGGACAACCCGCACTGTCGAGCCCAGCTGGATGAGATCTTTTTCCGTCAGAATGACTACATCCAGGCCGGCAGCCCCGAACACAAAGAGTTCTGGGCTTTTTTTGACCGTTTTCAGAGGTTCAGAACAAAAAGAGACATGTGTGGATCCGGGAAAGAGGCCAGAGAAGAGGGGAAGGAAAGAAGGAGGACTGAAGATCTTGGACTTCCTAAAGAGTACGACGCTCGGTACCGGATTAATGTGTCTGTGTGTAGCAGGGACATCGAGGAGCGGCTGGGGAAGTCGGACCACAGAAACCGGCAGAGATCCTCAGGACCAGGGTCTCAGGAGATCTCAGACTGTCGCCTGACTCTGCTGCACTTCCTAGACTTCAGCCAGAAGCAGAGCTTCGGGAAGCTGGCCAAGCTTCGCCGGGAGCAGAAGAACCTGCCCATCTTTCAGTACCGGGACCGGATTGTGGAGCTGGTTCGACGACACCCTGTGGTTGTGGTGGCAGGAGACACGGGCTGTGGGAAATCCACCCAGGTGCCTCAGTACCTCCTCTCGGCCGGCTTCAGCCACATCGCCTGCACTCAGCCGCGGCGTATCGCCTGCATCTCTCTGGCCAAGAGGGTCAGCTTTGAGAGCCTCAATCAGTTTGGATCCAAGGTTGGTCCTGATCCCGAAGGACGGTCATGAATTCCAAACATGATTCACAAAACGTTCTCCTGTTTCTTTCAGGTTGGGTACCAGATCCGCTTTGAGACCACTCGGACCACGGCCACCAAGCTGCTCTTCCTGACCGAGGGTCTCCTGCTGCGACAGATCCAACAGGAGAAGTCCCTGTCCCAGTACCAGGTGATGATTGTGGACGAGGTCCACGAGAGGCACCTCCACTGTGACTTCCTCCTCGGGGTCCTTCGCTCTCTGCTGGAGGACCGCCCGGACCTGCGGCTCATTCTCATGTCGGCCACCATCAACATCAAACTCTTCTCTGAGTACTTCAACAGCGCTCCTGTGCTGCAGGTCCCAGGCAGGCTGTTCCCCATTCAGGTAAAACAACACGTTCAAAGATAAACACAAGCTAAAGATTTTATGTTCCTGTTAATTCAAATATATTATTAAACGTAGAGACGACATTTTCTGTAAGAACAGTTTGAACAAGAGCTGAATGACTGCAGAAGATGAAACTAAGTTAAAGCTGAAAGAAACAGAACACTAGCTAAAATCTAAAAGCAGAGTTTTAAAGTAACTAAGTACAAATACTTCTTTACTGTACTTAAGTAGAATTTTTGGGTATCTGTACTTTACTTGAGTATGGTAATTATTTTTCAGCCTACTTTTTACTACTTCTTACATTTTCACACAATTATCTGTTTTATACTCCTTACATTTAAAAA
>NW_013952538.1:271354-276112 GCF_001266775.1 Austrofundulus limnaeus
TTTTAATACAACAGTTATTTCTGCAGTTTTTGGGGAGGTCACCTCCTAATAAATGTCCTTACAGAAAARCTAACTGCTCATTTTAAATCAATTTGTTTAATTTTAATACTTAAGTACAAAAAGTCTCAGATACTTTAAGACTTTCTCTCAAGTAATATTCCTAAAGGATACTTTAACTTTTACCAAAGTAATTTTTTGGTAAGGTACTTGTACTTTTACTACAACACTGTCTAAAAGAATCAAAACATTAGCAAAACGTAGGCAAAATTAGTGAAAAGGTACATAAAAACTAAACGTATCAAAGGGCTAACTAAAAGCTAAATAAAGCACAATGCTAGCTAAAGCCTGAAAGTAGGAAAAGGCTAGCTGAGGGTAAAACTAGCAAACAGCTGGGTAAAAGTTATCTAGCGTAACTGTCATCGAATCAAAACTTGCAAAAGACTGTTTAGAAGCAAAAAGTAGCAAAAACCTAGCTAAAAGTAAATAGAAACAACATTGTAGCTAAAACTACCAAAAGTAGCAAAAAGCCCAAAGTAACAAAAGACTAGATAAAAGTAAAAAAAAATCAATAAATAAAAGCAAAAATCTGGCTAAAAGCTGAATAGAAAAACTTTATTAGATAATTGGTTGCTAAATGTAGAAAAATACGAGCTAAAAGAGGTAAAATGCTACCTAAAAGCTAAAATGACTAATATAAATAAAAGCTAAAAGTAGCAAAATATTTGACAAAAGTAAAAATATCAAAAGGCTGTCTGAGCATATCGAAAGACTAACTAAAATTAGTAGTAAAAGTCTAGCTAAAAGTAGCAGATCGGTAGCAAAAAGTAAAAGTAACTAAGGGCTAAAAGTACCCAAAGAGTAACTTTAATCTAAAAGTAGCAGAAGAGTAGCTAAAACTTAGAAGTAGCTTAAAAAGATTAAAACAGAGCCTGAAGGAGATTTTAAAATAACCTTTTTTCTGTTGGAAAATATTTGTAAACAAATGTAAATGTGTCAAAAAGCCTAAAAGTTAAGAGGACACCTCTGAACATTTAGAAAACAAACTTTACCTGTTTGTTGTGTTTTTGTTGTTGAAAGGTGATTTATCAACCCATCCCACCTGAGGAGCAGGCCTCACGCTCAGAGAAACTGGATCCCAGACCGTACCTTCGCATCCTGCAGGGCATCGACCAGCGCTACCCCCCGGAGGAGCGTGGAGACCTGCTCCTCTTCCTCAGCGGCATGGCGGAGATCTCCACCATCCAGGAGGCGTGTCAGGTTTACGCCACGCACACCCGGCGCTGGATAGTCCTGCCTCTGCACAGCACCCTGTCCCTGGTCCAGCAGGACAAGGTGAGTCAGACAGAAACTGTGGGAAAATATGACAAACATTACTTTAAACTCTAACTTCCTGTTGACCTGCAGGTGTTTGATATCGCTCCTCCTGGGGTGAGGAAGTGCATCATCTCCACCAACATCGCCGAGACGTCGGTGACGATCGATGGAGTTCGCTTCGTTGTGGACTCAGGTGTGGATCTGCGTGAACGCTGACTCAGCATTTACCTGTCTGTTTTCCTGTTTTATTTTCCTTTATCTCTTTTTAAATCAAGCTATCTCTGCTGACTTTGTGCTGTTTTAGTCGTTTTAGTTGCTCGGAAACGTTCAGCTCATGCAGGAGACGACTGCCGTGACTTTTAGACTTTATGAGTTTTAAACAACATAAAAAAATTAACCTTATTTAAAAAAAACACTTATAAATCTGCTTCGGCAGACTTGGTCTGTTTTTGTCTGTTGTGCTACTTTTATTTTTAATTTTTTTAACACTTTTAACTAACAGCTCCTGTTCTTGGACTTTTAGTTTCTTGCTGGTGTTTTTGATATTTTAGTTGTGGTTTTGCTTTTTTTTGGTTCATGGATAATTTTCTGCTACATTTAACTACGAGCTAAATTCAGCTCGTGCTTTAGCTTTGTGTTTTGCTACTTTAGATAACATTTAGCCTGTTTTAGCTGGCCTTTTGCTACTTTTAGCTTCCATACTGCTACTTTAGATAATGATTGGCTCCTTTTAGCTAGCATTTGTTGCATTGTTAAGTATTGGGTAGCCTTTTGTTGTTTTTAGTTTTAGGCAGCATTATGCTACTTTCAACAGTTGATGGTTCTGAAACTTTTAGCTGGCACTTCTCTAATTTTAGCAGAACATTTTTAGCCTTTAGCTAGTCTTCCTTTAGCTTAAAAAACCCGGTTCAGCTTTTTTCTCTAGTAAACCTTTTCTTTATTTTTACGCAGCTAAAGTTCTTAGATTCGGCTGTGTGTGATGAGCTGTAAGGTTCTGAGAGTCGTTTTTGTTTTACAGGAAAGGTGAAAGAAATGAGTTTCGACCCGAAGGCCAAGATGCAGCGCCTGCAGGAGTTCTGGATCAGCCGAGCCAGTTCTGAGCAGAGGAAAGGCCGAGCCGGGCGGACGGGTCCGGGCGTCTGTTACCGCCTCTACTCGGAGTCCGACTACAACGCCTTCGCTCCGTACCCCGTCCCTGAGATCCACAGAGTGGCTCTGGACTCGTTGGTCCTCCAGGTGGTGCAGCTCAGGAGGAAACCAAGACATAAATAAACAAATAATTGTTTATTTTTTATGTTTTGTGTCTCTGCAGATGAAGAGTATGGCTCTGGGAGATCCTCTGTCGTTTGTTTTTATTGATCCTCCTCCGACTGCCAGCATCCAGACTGCAGTTACGTACCTGAAGGAGCAGGGGGCGCTAGACGCTCGTAGTGAGCTGACCTCTATCGGCAGCCTGCTGGCTCAGCTGCCTGTTGATGTGGTTATAGGTAAGATTTATCAATCCTGCTTCAAAAATTAAACATTTTTTTAACAGATTTAGACACAAAGCTGAGGGGCAATGAAATTAAATCAAATCAATAGATCATAAACCTTTGAATTAGAGAGTTTTATTAATAAAATGATGAGTCATTCTGATATAGAGAATTATAGAAATTAAGGTTTTAATGTGTTTGTTTTTAATCCCGGCAGGTAAGATGTTGGTGTTGGGGTCTTTGTTTAACTTGGTGGAGCCCATGTTGACGGTGGCGGCGGCCCTCAGCGTTCAGTCGCCGTTCCTGCGCAGCTCGCAGCAGAACCCGGACTGCGCCACCGCCCGCCAGCCCCTGCACAGCAACCAGGGAGACCCCTTCACCCTGCTCAACGCCTTCAATGCCTGGGTGGAGGTCGGTAAACGTTACGCACGCTTCAGTTTGTTACGTCGACGGCGACCCTGATGAGCTCTGACCTCGGCAGGTGAAAGGAGAACGAGGCGGCGGCTCCAGGAAGTGGTGCAGGAGGCGTGGCCTGGAGGAGCAGCGTCTTTATGAGATGGTCAACCTGCGCCGGCAGTTCAAGGCAGGCGCCTCCTGACGCTGCAGTGCGTGCGTTAAAATCTTCTTTTTTTTTTAAATAATTAAATAGATCCATTGTTGGTTTGTAGGACCTGCTGAGGAGCCACGACCTGCTGGAGTCAGAGGAGGCCACGCCCCCTGCTGGAGACCGCCAGCAGCGCAGGGAGAGGCTGACGGAGAGGAGGAAGCTGCATCAGATGAAACGGGATCACGAGGAGCAGGAGGGGAGCAAACGTAAAGTCCTGAGGCTGGATGAGGGCCAGGACGCAGATTTGTCCTCAGGATCGGACACGGAGGACAGAAGACGAGGCAGGAAGGACAAGGAGGGACGGGGACAGGATGTGGACATACAGGTGAGACGTTTAACGGTTGGTTAAGAACTGATTAAAGTCCCAGCTCTTAAATACTCTGTGGTTCTGTGCGCTCTGAAACAGGAAGTGAAGTTTAAGCTGCGTCACAACGTGTCGGCGCTCCAGGAGGCGGTCAGCGTCTGTCAGGACCTGTCTTCACGTCAGCAGGCTCTGCTCAAGCTGCTGATCTGCCGAGGCCTCTACCCTCAGCTGGCTCTGCCCGACGAGCACAACTCCACCCGCAAAGAGTCCGAGCAGGTCTGACGAACACCCCCGAGTCTGAAACAAACAATGTCAACAAACACACTGCAAGACTTGATTCAATGAGCTAAAACTGGTTGTTTAAGCTAAAAGCAGCTGAACAAAAGCTAAAAGCAGTGTTCAGTAGCAAAACGGTAGCTTAATCAAAAGGCTAGCTAACAGCTGAAGTAACAAAAGGCTACTTAGAAGTTTAAACAGCAGACAAAAATAAAGGTAATTTAAGCTAAAAGCTTAAACAGTGGATTTGTAGCTTAAAGTAGCGAAAGCATAGAATAAAGCTAAATGTAGCAAAACATCTGCTAAAAACAGCAAAAGGTTAGCTTGAAGGTATGAGTGGTAGAAGGCAAGATAAAAGTAGCAAAACAGTGACTAGAAACCAAAAGCAGCAAAAGGCTAGGTAAATGCGAAAGGCACTTAACTCAAGCTAACAGCAAAAGAAATGACAAGGCGGCAAGTAAAAAATGCTAAATAACAGCTAAAAACCTAATAATGAAACGCTAGCTAGAAGCTAACATGATGAAATCTAGCTAGAAGTTAAAAGAAGCAGTCATCTAGCTAAAAGCAGAAAAAAGTTAGCTCTGTACTATAAGTAGTAGAAGGCTAGATGCAAGTAGCAAAAAGCCTAGGTAAAAGCTAAAATTACTTAAACAATAGCTAAAAGCAAAAAATGTCAAGGAGGCAGCTAAAAGTAGCAAGAGTCTAACTAAAAGCTAAACTGGAAAAACGCCAACCAAAAGTAGCAGAACTGTAGCGAGAGGTTAAAGTGCCGGTGACATCATTTT
>NW_013952538.1:276287-280011 GCF_001266775.1 Austrofundulus limnaeus
GCATCTCAGTGCTGAGATGAACAGTTGTTGAGATATTAACGTGTGAAGTAACAGGAAGTGATGTCAAAGGGGAATGTCTGCATGAAAACAGAGCGTTGTTACAATGGCCGACAACCCAGACTGTAGAGAAGAATCTGATGTTTCTTTAGATTATTTTGAGTCACTATCAGAGATGAAGAAGAGTTTAAATAAAACTGCTTCAATAAACAAAGACCAGGAAGTTCCCCTTTGATGTCACATCCTGTTTCATTTTAGCTGAGCCAAATTCAAAAGAAAATTTGTCAGTTATGCAACAAAATGTGTGTTTTATGATAAGTTTTCTAAATATAAAGATGTTTTCTGTGACTTTTTGTATTTGAACGATATGCATGTCACAGGCACTTTAAAAGTAGCCAGACTGTAGCTAGAAGCCAAAAGTGGGCAAATGGTAGTTTTATTGAGAGTAGTCAAACAGTAATTGGAGGCTAAATGTAGTCTAATGGTAGCTAGAAGCTAAAAAGAGTAAAAAGTTAGTTCAAAGCTAAAAGTCACAGAAAGCTAAACAAAAGTAGCAAAATGGTACCTAGAGAGAATAATATGACATGGGTCAGGTAAAGAGTAGCTAAAAGCTAAAGTAATAAAAGTTTAGCTAGAAGCTAATATGGCAAAAAGCCAGCTCAGTGTTGCAGAACACTAGCTAGAGGCTAAAAGTAGCAGAACAATAGCTAGAAGCTAAAGAAGCAGAGCAGCAACTTACAAACTAAAAGCCAGAAGACAAAAACAGAGAAAATATGCTAAAGCTAATTTTGAACTAAATGTTTTTGAAGGAAATATAGATCTAAATATATATTTATGGTTAAAATGTTTGTAAACCAAGTTAAATGTTTTAAAATTATGTAAATTTTATAAAAAAAATCTGTTGTCAAAACAAGCTTCTCCAGGAGTAGCTTGTCTGTAAAAACTTACAGGAAAAAAAACTGTGAAACAACATATTAAATATTGATTCAGCATTAACACGATTAGTTTATTTTTATTTGTTTTTAGGTGTTTCACACCAGGAATAAGCAGGGCGTGGTGATCCACCCCACCAGCGTGTTCGCCAGTGATCCTGAGGTGTTACACCTGCCTGAGGAGGACGGCAGGGACGCAGGTGAACCTCGTTTAGAGGCTGAACCTTGTTCAAATGATTACACAGATTCAGTGTTGTATAAAGTACTTGATTAAAAGTACAAGTATTTGACCAAAAATTACTTTGGTAAAAGTTAAAGTCTTAAAGTATCTGATATTTTTGTATTTAAGTATTAAAAGTCAAAGTATTGATTTAAAATGAGCAGTTAGATTTTCTGTAAGGACATTTATTAGGAGGTGACCTCCCCAAAAACTGCAGAAATGACTATATTATATTAAAATAATTAATTTATGTTAAATTTAGGATGCACTAGTCCAGCTGTTTCAGTTTATATCCATATATCAAGGCTGCACAAAGCTTTTCTACAAAGTGAAAATCTATCTGAGGGCTGCGGTCAAATGTAATAATATAATTCATGAAATACAAATACAAACTAATACAGTGTCAGAGTTTTATATATTTATACTTCTCATTCAACCACAGTTAAATTCACTCTATCTAGGAGGCTCAGTTTATATGGATAGTATTTATTTTGTACAATAACAAGCTGCAATGAAAACAAGCAAAAATTAAATAAAAGTAATGACTTTCTACTTCTTGACTTTCTTAAAAATGTAAGTACGGTAGTAGAAGTAAAAAGTAGGCTGAAAAATAATTACTCAAGTAAACTACAGATAACCAAAAATTCTACTGAAGTACAGTAACAAAGTATTTGTACTTAGTTACTTTACAACTCTGCACAGATTTATTGTTTTCTGTTTCCTCGCTGCAGGACCTGATGGGAGGGGCAGCAGCAAACACCAGCTCTTAGCCTTCGTCACTCTGCTGGAGACCAACAAGCCGTATTTGTCCAACTGCGTCCGGGTTCCGGCCCTGCAGGTCCGTACCAGGTGTTCTGATCTGACCCGGGTTGTAGTTCTGGGTTTACGTGTGTAACGAGGACATGAAGGGTCGAATTGGGAGGTGGGTGGGGGGGTTAAAAATGAAAGTGAGGATGAGGAGAGGGATGAAGGTCTGGAGGAGCAGATGTTGGAGGTGAGAGTCCCAGATGTTCTCGGTTCTGGTCTCCAGGTTCTGCTGCTGGTCGCCGGCTGCTTGGACACCAATGCGGACTGCACGCGCCTGGTGGTGGACGGCTGGTTGGAGCTGGAGCTGAAGAGCCCAGAGGAGGCTCTGAGGGTCCTGTCCACGGCCCTGAGCCTCAGGGTGGAGTGGGAGCGCCTGCTGCAGGCCCAGCTGGGACAGAACTCAGCGGGGGAATCGTCAACCCAGAGGGCGACCCGCAAGGACGTCGAGAAGCTGAGTGAGGGCCTGGTCCGGTTCCTGCTCTACACTGAGGTACTGAAGCAGACGTGAGAGGAGATGGTTCCTGGAACCCTGAACCTGCATGGTTCTTACAGGAGAAAACTAAGCTACTGAAGTTTTAGTAAGCTTTAGCATTCAGCTAGCCTTTTGCTACTGCTTTAGCTAGCCTGTTGCTACATTTATCTTTTAGTTAGCCGTTTGCTTCTTTTGGTTTTAGAAAGAATTTTGTTACATTTAGCTTGTTAGCCCTTTTTTTAGCTTGCCTTTTGCTATTTTAGCTTTTAGTTACCTTTTTTAAAATTTGGCTTATATTTGTACTAGCCTGATCTTTGGAGTTTAGCCACTGTAGATTTTAACTAAACTTTTGCTACTATAGCTTTTAGCTAACTTGTGTTGTTTTTAGCTACCTATTTCTTCTCTTAGCTATCATTTCATTTAGCTTTTAGTTCATTAGTAGTAGCTAGTAGTAGCATTAGTTTAGCTAACCTTTTACTATTTTAGGTTTTAGCTTGCCCTTTGCTGCATTTAGAAATTTGCTGCTTTAGCTTTTAACTAACCCTTTGCTACTGTAGCCTTTAGCTAGCCTTTGGCTACATTTGACTATTTCTTAGCCATCTGCTTCTTTTGGTTTTAGCTAGCATTTTTCTGCGTTTAACTTTATCTAGCCGTTTGTTTCTTTTGGTTTTAGCATTTCCCTACATTTAGCTTGTAGTTAATGTGCTGCCATTTTAGCTTGGCCTTTGCTATTTTGTCTTTTACCTCGTTTTTCTACATTTATCATTCACTTAGACTTTTGCTACTTAACGTTTTAGCTAGTCATTTTTTTATATTTAGCTTTTACCAGCCTTTTGCTGTGCCTAGGTTTTAGCTTGCCTTTTATCTTCTTTTTTTAGTTTAGCTTGTACTTAGACTTTTGTTACCATAGGTTTTGGCTAGCCTTTTGGTACATTTAGCTTGTAGCTAACGTGTTGCTGTTTTTAGCTTGCTTTTTGCTGTTATGTCTTTTACCTAGTCTTTTTCTACATTTAGCTTTCACTTAGCCTTTTGCTACTTAAAGTTTTAGCTCTTCTATTTTTACATTTAGATTTTTCCTGGCCTTTTGCTATATTTAACTTTTTTAGCCCTTTTCTTCTTTTAGCTTGCTTTTTGCTATTTTGGCTTTTAGTTACCTTTTTTAAAATTTGGCTTGTATTTGTACTACAGAGTTTAGCCACTGTAGCTTTTAACTAACCTTTTGCTACTATAGCTTTTAGCTAACCTTGTGTTGTTTTTAGCTACCTATTTCTTCTCTTAGCTATCATTTCATTTAGC
>NW_013952538.1:280021-298820 GCF_001266775.1 Austrofundulus limnaeus
TTTTAACTAAACTTTTGCTACTATAGCTTTTAGCTAACCTTGTGTTGTTTTTAGCTACCTATTTCTTCTCTTAGCTATCATTTCATTTAGCTTTTAGTTCATTAGTAGTAGCATTCTGCTTCTTCTTGCTAACAGTTCATTTTTAGCTCATTAGTCATTTCTGTCTCTTCATTATTTATTCGTAGTTTTGTTTTTTTGTTTTTTTCTGCGTACTTTTTGTTTTTATAAACTCCTCCTCCTTCCAGGTCACTTACAGCCTTCGGCGGCTCTCAGCTCTCCAGACCCAGAACCTGTACGTTGGTCCTCAGAGCGAGTCGGATCCGTCTTACTCTGAAGTTCCAAATCTGAACCCGTTATTCCCCGGAGCAGAAGCCAAACCGGACCCGATTAAAGGAGGTCTGCGAGTGACCGGGTTCTTTACCTACAACTGCCTGACTGTGAGTCTGAATCCAGAGACACGTCTCGGGTTTTACCTTTGTTTCTTGTTTAGATATTAGTTTGTTTTCCTCAATTAAAGCTAAAATCTAAATGTGTCAAATTATCATTTTTCAGCTGCAGGTTTCAGTTTCAATGAAGACAAAAAAAAGCAGATAAAAACATATTTGCTAAAAAGATCAGTTAAATCTTCTGCAAAATTCAGCGCTGAGCTGAATTAATGACAGCTGAAACTTACTAAACAAGCTAAAACTGAGGTATCAAAACAAAATGAAGCCAGACACTAGCTAAAAGCTCAACATGACAAGGTAATAAGAGGCTAGCTAAAAACAGCAAATCAGTAGCTAAAATTTAAGAGGTAGGATATTAGAAAGCCCAAAGAATCAAAAAGTAGCAGTATGTTAGCTAAAAGATAAATAAAGCAAAATGAAATCTAAACCCTAAAAGCATCAAATTATCTCAAAATTTCAAAAGTTTCAAAAGTTAGCTGAGCTAAAGTAGAAAACGTTTAGAAAAACACAAACTAAAAGTAAAAACAGCAACACTCAGATAAAAGTAGAAACATTGGAACTAAAAGTTAAAGACTAAAAGTAGCAAAATTGTAGCCAAAATTAGCAGAACGGTGACCAAAAGCTAATGGTGGCAAAAAAGCTAAAAGTAGAGAAATGGTAACTAAAAGCTAAAAGTTGTTAGCTAAAAATTTCAAAAGTGAGCTCAAAGTACAAAACACTAGCTAAAATTATAAAACATTTAGATAGCAGTAGTAACATTGTAACAACTAAAAAAAATTGTAATTAAAAGCTAAAAGATAGCTAAAGTTAGCTAAATAGTAACCAAAAGTTAAACGCAGCAATATAAATATCTAAAAGTATCAAAATGCTAACTAGACGCTAAAAGTTGTAAAAGGCTAGTTAAAATTATTAAGTTAGCCTTATTTACAAAAAGGCTAAAGTAGCAAAACACTAGCTAAAAGTAAAATAAACAACACTTGGATAGCAGTGGTGAACTAAAAGCTAAAAGTAACAAAAAATAGCTAAACATTTAAAGTAGCATAACTGTAGCCAAAAGATAAAAGCAGCGACAAGTTAGCTAAAGGCTAGCTAAATGCTAATAATAGCATAGGAAGACAAAGACTGAGCCAGTTAACTAAATCAGAATTTAAAACTATGTTTTTGAAGGAATGTTGGTAAAATTAGTAAAATATTTCTAAATGAACTCTTGTGTGTTTGCAGGATTCGAAGGACCTGTACAGCGAGTGTCTGCGAACTTTCTGGAGCTGTCCGAACTGCGAGCTGTACCTGCCGCTGACTCCTCTGGAGCGGATGCATCACGAAGCTTCCTGCAGACCTGCTGGGGAGCAGCAGCAGGAGAACGGTCAGAGGCTGTCCGTGTTTCTCTACAGATTAACCATCGTTTGGACGACGAGACCAACGACCGTTTTGTTTCTGTTTCAGAGTCGGAGGGAGGAAGAGCGGGCTCCTCATCCTCTGCCTCCAGCCTGACCAGAGTTTATCACTGCGACGTCTGCAACGAAGACCTGAAGCTCACCTCCACGGAGATCCTCAAACACAAACGGCAGCACATGTATTCAGCCAAGTAGCCACGTCACCGAGATCCTCAAACACACAAGACTGTTTATCACCTGCTGAGGTGGGTTGTTTGTATCATGTAACTTTGAGTCAACCCAATTCAAGATGGCTGCCACCTTAGCAAACACATAGATGACATAGCTAAACTAACCCCTAAATAGCTTTATAAATTAAAAATATCTGACTGTTTTTCAGTGGAACCATTATATTTCATCATTTCTCCCCTCTCTGTTTGATAAAAGATACACGCACACACACACACACGCACTCACGTGTAAGAGAGGCAAACGGGTTAAAATATAGAGTGAGGGTTTAATAATGATACAAACCCACGATATGTAACACCTCAAAGCAGCACATTGGCACAAAGTCAGAAGTAAGACAGCACAAAAGATAAAAACCTGTCTCCAAAAAAATAAAGAATCAGAATAAATATCTCAATAAATAAATAAACAGGTAATATCTCATTAAATACTTTGAAACTAATAAATACATACATGTGAAAATATGCACACTTGTCAGAAAATCAAAAACCCAAAAAACCAAAATTAAAGTACTTAATACAGAGTTACTCAGAAATCATAAGTTATTGATTACTCAAATCAAAAGGCACATTTATTGAGATGTGAGGATGGGACCTGCAGCTGTGATCGAGGGACAGTCAGAACCGGACTCTAAACACCACCTCTGGATCAGAACCAGGAGACGGTGTGCGATGGCTTTACGGGTTCTGAGGATCCGCACCGACGGCTCAGGTCTGGTCTGCAGGTTTGTGTTGGGTGGGGGGACGGGGACGTCGTATCGTACTGACGGCAGTCTGGGATCCAGCCGCTGAGACTGGGTTTACTTGGTGTTTGTTTGGGCTCTCCTGTCTTTGAGTCACTTTGAACAGAAGTTTTTAACTAAACCTAAAATATTCACCACGCATTTGAGGTCATGTTGGGGAAGTTTCACCTTTATTTTAAAGAAACCTGTTATTGTCATCTTTATCGCCCGCCGCTGTACGCACTTTTGATTAAACTTTAAGTACCCTACAGCCGATTTACTCTAGAAGTCAAGATGGCCGCCACAGCTAACTGATCCTTAAAAAATACAGAAATTACACAGATTTTCACAGGTGATTAGTTGTGAAAAAAAAACGTGTTTTTGTTTAAAACCTTGTCGTTTACTGTCAAATCTTTTTGTTAGCAAAATATCTCATGAACCTTTGGATCTGAGTGAAATAATGTTAGGATGAACGTGTACGACTCGATTAACCCAATTCAAGATGGCCGCCACAGCCGATTGACCTTCCTCTACACTAGAGTGGCGATGACTCAATGAATTTTACAGATTTTGAGCTGAATTTCGGTGTGGGGTCGTACACAAAACAAACTCAGAGATCATTATTTTAAGGTTTGACCAAAGTAATTTTAAATCCATTATTCTGACACGGGCAGGCGAAATGCATTCTTTCAGCAAATTCTAGGCCGTTTGTTTAAAATAAGCAACTCTCTATATAGTCTTGTATTTTCTTTTAGGTTTTAATTCAGTTCTTGATGTGTTTCATCATGTTTTTTTATCCTTTTTTTTAATAAACAAAAATTCGGGTGTTTTCAAAAATTAGAATTTGAACACAAACGCACTCTGAAGATTTTTTTTATCTGACTGAAACAGTTTTGAGTGAAATATTTGCTCATTGGCCACTTCTTATATCCACCTGTTGAGGTTGTTGACAGAAAAAGTAAATCAGCCAATCACACGGCAGCAGCTCAGCACATTCAGTTACGCAGACGACTCGCTGAAGTTCAAACCGATCAGCAGAACAGCGTAGATTTAAATGACTTTAAATGTCTGTGGAAGAACTGGTTTGTTGCGGCACGCTCAGATTTAGGTAGGTTGACCACATGACTCAAGTTTCTGCATTTATTTTTTTCGAATTCTGACTCGTGTTTACGTTAAATGCATACCCACATTTCAGAATCTGTAAATCTGGAGTAAACTCTTTCAAACTCCACCGAAGTGCGGGTTAACCTTTTATAGCTTTGCATTTAAATCCTATGTTAGATGGAGACATTTAATCTAGGCGTGAGGATCTTTTTTTTTTTTTTAATCTCGCGATTTGATTGTGATTTTTACGAACTCTGCACACTCTGAAGCTCAGGTCAAGTTGGCTCTTTCTGAACATTTGGTTAAAAAAAAAATTAGTCCAAACCTTTTCTTTGATCGAAGACGGGACCTCTAGTTTAGACACCTAAATGATGCCACGTGATTGGCCGATTGGCTATTTGTTTTAATCATCAGTTGAAAATTTAAACCCTGCGACCTCAGATTTAGAATTTTATGACCATTTTGACTCGTGTTTCATTTAAAATAGCAGCTTTTCTTAGTTTTAAAGCAACACTTGACAAACTCAGCTGAGACCAACCTTCTTTTCAAGTGTCTGTTTTCATCTGGGGGGGGTCAAAGGTCAGCTCAACTTCCTGTTCATCTTTAACGCCGGTAAAGTTTGAGTTATTCTCAAACAACTGATACAAAAATACTCTTCGACCATTGCACTTTTTTTCTCTTTTTGGTGTTTTTCTTCCTTTAAATCCTTCATGTTGGTTTAGTTCCTCTGGGGTGTGTACTCGGAGGCCTCAGTTTTATTAAGCACCTTGTCTGATTCAAAAAAAAAAAAAAAAAACTACAGCGATGAATAAGTTTCATTATTTAATATTAAAAACTTACAGAGACGTGAAATATGTGCAAAGTGAGTGTTTACTGAAGATACGTTCTCTGTTTTGTTTTTTTCCGCAGAAAATAAGCGTTTGGTTACGACGGATAACAACGAGACTTTTAAGTCTTAGTGGTTGTCATTGCAGCGACCCCTTATCCATTGTCTCTTTGCATTTTGTGAATGTTTCTCCCTAGAAGACATTACTTGTGGTCTCAGACGCTTTCTTAAAGACTGTGCTCGCTCGTTTCAAACCTCCCTCACCTATTTAAATTTTTTTTTTTACTTCCTAAGGTAACATCTGAGGTAAACTTAGAGGTAAAGGGTGACGTCTGTCCACCTGATGGACAAACAGGCCAACACAAAAACAAACAACTTCCCCAACATCTTATGTCTGTGAGGATGTGTGTGCCATTTGGGGATTCTGTTGATGTGTTTTACATTTAATAAAATATACCAATTAAAATTATAACAATCATATATATAAACATCTTTTGTTTTTGTTTTTTAAATTTTTTGTTCTAAATAAAAAAACAAAACAGACATTTGAAACACATCATTGCCGCCATCTTTCCTGCGATAACCTCGCTCTAAATCGGCCATCCTTGGGTAAATCCACTACGAAGGCTCCAGGTGGCTCCTGTAGAGCCTGATCTGGGTGCACCTGTAGCAGGTGAGGACCAGTGAGGAAGCCCCGCCCACCCACCCCCCAGGGTTAAAAAGAGAAAGAGCAGAATGCAGTGGAAGGCTGTGGGGCTTTGGAGGGCCTTGATGGAGTTCTGGGGTCTGCTGAGAGCGTCGTTCCAACCTAATCTGCCTCAAATGCTCCCCATACCCCAAATCCCCCTTGGTCCGGAGAATCCTCTCCTATCGCCCCCCCTTCGCCTGGCCTCATCGGACCGCCTTGTGCTTGCCCCCGCAGCAGCCGCACCTCTCCCCACACCGCAAGCAGGCGCGCAGAGGCAGGTAGCAGCACATGCAGGGCACGAAGAGCGACAGGGCCAGGAGGGCCAACCAGCGGGCACAGCAGAGGGGGTGCGGGTGGCCCCCCAAAGAGTCATCGCAAGAGCAGGGCTCCCAGAACTCCCCCTCAGAGTCCGACATGCAGTGATAGAGCAGGCTCTCTGCGCACCACACACAGGTCCACTGGCGCAGGCAGTGCAGGGCCGGGTCGGGGGCGTCTCGGCAGCGGCCCCGCCCGTTCTCCGAGGCGCTGAAGACGGAGCGGCAGTACACGCAGCGGGACGAGCACGACGACGCCTGGGGGCACGGGCTGTCGTCGTCCGGCGAGATGGCCCCGGGGTCCCCGCCGCTGCCGCCGCCGGCCCCTCCTCTCTTACGAGTCCGTGACCGGGAAGCGGCCATCGAGGTGTGGATGCAGCAGGGAGAGGGCGAGCCTTTGCCCGTCTCCTGGGGTGAGCCGGCACCTGAGGACACCCCTGACACAGCGTTGGGCATGGACATACAGGTGGGGGAGGACGAGGACAGGCGCTGGGAGGCTTTGCTGTCCAGGCTCACCGTCACCTCGCAGCCGGCTGTCCCCACCCCAGCCAGCTCCTTCTCAAAGCGAACCACACACAGCTCCGTCTTGTCCTGGAGGCTCCCCCCACCGCCAACAACCACTCCCCCCGTCAGACCCCCAACCATAGTCCTCGTGGCCCCGGCACGTCTGTAATCCTCATAACCTCGAGAACCCCACAGGTCTTTACAGGGGTCCACGCTGCGGAGGTCCCCTTCCTCCAGCAGCGAAATGGTGGGCGACAGTGGGGACAGGGGCGACGAGGCCGGGGCACCCACAGGAGGAGTCGGCGGGGCCGGAGGCGGGGGCGGGGGTGCTGGGGGGTTCAACACAGTCGTCATTTGTGAGAGTGGGTGCTGTCCGGGCCTGGTGTGGATCTGTGGAGAGGGTGTAGGGTTACACAGTGAGTTGGGAACAGCGTGTTCTCTCTGCTCTGCTTATTGAAGGATTTCATTTCAGCAACAAAAATGGCAAAAATCTCAACCTAAGACCGATCCTGGTCTTCAGGACAAACCACCATCCCTAAAAAACACCGGATTTTAGATGATAAATCTCATCTCAGCAACCTAAAACAACCATAAAATATCATTTTGTATCAGCATTTTCAGATCCTGGACCTCGATTCGTAGTTTCCCATTGGTTTTACTTTGGTTTATGGTTCTGCACAACTGGTTTAAAATTTTCATCTCAGCAAATCTGTCTGTAATCTCATTCTGAAACAGTGTTTCCCCAATCCTGGTCCTCAAGGCACACCGCACTTCAGGGGTTTTAGATGTTTACCTACTTAAACACACCTGGTTTAAATTAATCAACCATTAAGGAGTTTTATCATAGCTCTCTAAAAAGTCACTAAAATATCACTGTATAATTATTTTTCCCCCGTCGTCTTTTATGTGCCGCATATCCCTTTTAGGGTTAGTTGTTTACCCTCTAAAACACACCTGGTTTAAGTTATTAGGTCATGCATTAAAGGTCTGTATCCCACAAACATATAAATCAGCAAAAATCTCAACCCAAGGTAATGTTTCGCAATCCTATACTCCCTTCCAGGTTTTCTGAATTAAACACACCTGCTTTAAATTGAATAATCAACCATTTAAGGTTTTCATCTCAGCTACCTAAAATCTGGATACAATCTTATTCTACAGCAGTATTTCTTAAATCCTGGTTCTTAAGGCACACCACACTTAAGGGGGTTTAGATGTTCGTCTACTTAAACAGACCTGGTTTAAATTGATTAATCAACCTTGAAGGATTTTTTTTTATCATAGCTCCCTAAAAAGTGACTAATTTTTTCACTATATAGCTATTTTTCCTCAATCGTCTTCTACATGCCACACATCCCTTTAGGATTAGATGTTTACCTACTAAAACACACCTGTTTTAAATTGTTATGTCATGCATAAAACTGTATATTGCATGAACATAAAAATTAGCAAAAACCCCACCCAAGGCAGTGTTTCCTCAATCATGGTCGTCAGTACACTCTTGCAGGTTTTAATTTTTTTTCTGATTAAACACACCTGATTTAAATTGATTAATCAGCAATAATGTATTTTTTTATCTCAGCAAACCTAAAAACTGTCAACAATCTCAAATATTTTATCAATCCTCAAGGAACACCATGGGTTTCAATGTTTACCTTTTTAAACACACCTGGTTTAAACTATTAAGTCATATATTAAAAAAGTCTCTGTGCTAGTAACCTAAAAATAGCTAAAATCTCAAACCAATCCTGGCACTCAGAACATGTAGCATTTTAGGTTTTAGATCTTCTTGATTTAACACACCTTATTTAAATTAATTAATCAACCATAATGAGTTTTTTTTTATCTCAGCAACCTATAAAGTGACAAAACAAAACTATTTTACCATTCATATTTTATCAGCTACACATTCATTCAGGTTTTAGATGTTTGCCAACTAAAACACACCTGGTTTAATTTTTTTGGTCAGTAATAGACTTGATGTATGAAATGGTTTGCCATGAGGGTTTGAACACTTCTTTACAGGATGGAATAAAGAAATATTCGTGTTCTGATGTTTTGCTCTCATCCTCACTGTGAAGCATCATGGATGGGCGTGGCTCTGAAGTCTACCTGAGCCACTGTTGGCAACGCCTCAATAAGAAAAGTAGCTATTGGCTGCCCTAAAAGCCGCTAGAAGTCGCTAAATGATGTCATCACCTAATTAGACATTTGCCAACATATGTTATCCAGGCTGTAGGAGAGATATATATCAATGTTAAAGAGAAAAAAACGTGAGTAAACACTCTAAATATGTTTAGCATGACTCATTTAAAGGGGTCTCCTCTCAGCTCTAAGCTGAAGTTGCTGCACGAGGCTTCAGGGAGTCGGACCGGTTGTCAATTTGGAAAGGAGGAGGGGCTCATCGCACCACTCGCTGCTCGCCAAAGTCTCCAAAAGACTCTAATAACACCAGGAAAAGTGTCAGAAAACTTGCTAAATCTAGCAACAAAATGGCTAAGTTGACAACACTGACCTGAGCAGGTGTGTGAGTGGTGACGCCATGGCCGGATCCAAAGCTGAACTCTTCGGGTCGCACAAAACAGGTAGACGAGGACTCGCTTGTCACTATGGTGATGGGTTTGGGAAGCATCTCCTTTCTGCTGTTGGACGACGACTCACTTCCTGTATGAGACTGACAGAGGCTGACCGTCAACGCCACAAGTCAGGAGCTCCAGTGAAGAAGAAATGCTCTAAAGACACTCACAGCTTGTCCATCGTCCTCGGTGTCTGCCTCTTCTGGCGTGGAGGACGACGGCGAATCGGAGCCTTGAGAACAGGAGGAGAAAGAAGTCAAATCTGTTTTAAATGAGTGCCACCAGCGGCGATTTTGAGAAGAAGCGGCGTGTATTTTGGGGTTGCGTACCTCGGTCGAGCTTGTCTATGACAGTCTGCAGCCCTTTTTCAAAGGAGATGGCATCGGCAGGACTCTGGAATGTAAGGCCAAACTTTCGATCCTCTACTCTCCAGTGATGGAAGATGGGATTCACCTTGTTGTAAACTAACCCCTTCTGCACCGCACACTCCAGCACGGGCTGCACACACAAACAGGTTTACCAGGTAACTAAAGATCAGAGGGTCCTGGTGGGAAAAAAATAAATAAAACCCACCCTGACATAAACACATGACTCAGGCTTTGGGTGGTGTTGACAGAAGGATGCCAACTTCCAGAAAATAAAGAAAACCAGCAGGGCGGGGTTCAGCTGGGTGTATGGGGGTTAGACCATAGGTTCCCAAACATTTTAGCTTATATAAAGTCAAAGACGAACTAGAGAAATGCATTTCCTGCAAAAATGCTAGTGTGAATGCTGATTGCTGGAAAATTTAGCTGAAATGGAGCTGAAAATGTTTAATTCATTCAACAAAATAGCTATGCAATAGAAAATATAAATTAATAGCAAAACAGTTAATGTGAGATCAATTTGAAAAGCTAAAAGAACAAAAAAGCAAAAATTAGCAGAAAGAATAGCAGAAACGAGCAGAATTAGAGCTGAAATAGCAGAAAAAAGCTAAAATTAGCATAAAAATAAGCTAAATGTAGCATCTACAGTTGAAATTAGCACGCAGATGGTGAAAGTGTTTAAAAACATTACAATTAGCAAATAAAAAAAAACAAAGTACAAAAAGGTGAAAGTTTGTTGTAAAACAGCTAAAATGTAGCTGGAAATGCTTTAATTAGCATAAGGAGCACAAGTTTGCTGAACTTAGCAATAAGTTGTAATATCTTAAAAAATCTAACTTTAGCAAATAACAGCTGAATATTAGCTAAAATGCAGCAAATAGCTGAATATAGCAGAAATCAACTTTAAAAAGCATAAATAACTTATTAACAGACAGAAGCACAAAAAAGTAGAACATAGCAGAAAGAAGCAGAATTGTAGCTGAAATGTGAAATAGCAGGAAAAAAAGCTAAAATTAACCAAAAAAAGTAGCTAAAATTAGCACAGGGAAGTTACAAAGAACAGAACCAGAACAAAAGGTGTCAGGTGCTGTAAAGATTTAGAAACATTTTGAAGAATTTTAAGGATGTTAAAAACAGCTTCATTCATTTTCAGTGGGAAAAATGTGGCCGAAAAAGCGAAATAGCCAAAATACCAAAAGTCATAGCTATAATGTCCTGAAGGAGTTGAACGTTTTGATATTTAAATTGTAAAAAATAACACAAAAAAGTGCAGAACAGGAGACATGCCAAGAATCGTACAGAAGAAAAAAATGATCTCAGATCATTTGTGCAACGTTCACAAGAAGATAAACAATGAGCCTCATCAACTATTGTCTTTAAAGGGATCCATGATTAGTTGTAACATTAGACTTTATTTGATAAACATATATTTTAACTGTAAAATAAAGACTGTAAAAACACTGTAGGTTGTTTAATTTTTATAATTTTTAAACATTTAAAAATATATTACGTGGCTGTGGCCATTTTATTTACACGTAAAGCATTCTGGGTAAATGATGACGTGGATAGGTCCTCGGTGCGAGGCTGCTAGCGAGCTATATCCACCCTGAAGGTTAATCTTGGACAATATCTGATGATCGACTCTTTTAAATGAAACCAGAGAGTGTTGACAGAGAGGAGAAGGTAGAAATGACTCAGCCTGTAACTGAAAATATGGATGGAGGACCTCAGTTTAAATGGCTCCATCCGTGTTAAAATATATTTTTAAAAATTTACAAAACTAAACACCCTACAGTATTTTTACAGTCTTTGTTTTACAGTTAAAATATGTGTTTATCAAATAAAGTCTAATGTTATAACTAATCGGGGATCCCTTTAACATTTATGACTACTACCTGTGAGAACACACTCTTGGTTTTTCATGATCAACAACTTTAGAAAACCATTGGTCTAGATCAGTGGTTCCAAACGTTGGGGACTTAAAAGGATTTTGAGAGAAAAAATTAAATAATATTTTTTTCCAGCCATAAATAAACTGCAACCATTCCCATAGCTCTGTTTTATTTATAATTTTCCATTGTATCTAAAAATTATGGAACAAATTGTGTTCTTTGTTGATTTACTTAGGAGCGTTGATTTAATATTTTGTTACAGGGCGGTTTTAAGTTTTATGGGACTGTTGGAAATCCTGTTGTTGACCATCAGCGTGGCCCCGAAGACAACCGTAACACACGCACACACTCACTGCTCGATCTCGCAGCCGCTCCCCGCGTATGATGTATTCTCTCCGTCCCTTTCCATCGTGGCTCCGCCCTTTACATATGACCACATGGCTGAGGCCGCCACCTCCGAGGGGCACCCAACCGCCACTGGAGTCATCACGTGTCATCACCACGGCTCGAACACGCACACTGCATCAGGAAGACAAAAAAAGATTAATTAATTAATTTTAAAAATTAGACTGAAACACGTCAAAAGTTGATCAAAAGAACCGGTCGTTCTGGAAACGAGTACAATTTTGTTTTTGATTGATTTATTTAGTTTTTATTTTGCTGCTTTGTTAAAAAATACATTTTTAACATGTGTTTTTATATACTGTAAGTTTATGAACAGCTCAGGATCATGTGCAGGGGGAGTAGGTGGAGCTTAAAGCCCCACAACACTAGTGCACAGACTCTGGTTCCAAAATAACACTAAGCCCCGCCCCCTCCATGTAAATGTGACACATTTTTCTGATTTAAAAATAAATGTGTGTGTTTTCAAAACACATGTGTATCTTTGTGTGTGTTCATTCACATAATCCCTACCTCACTGCTGTATGTTTCAAATTAGCATTTTTTTTTAGTTTTAATTACTCTTTAAGTAAAACATTACACTGTGATTGACAGCTGGTTAGGGAGCTGGGAAGGGGAGTAGGCGGGACTTTAGTATTTAGGGTACAGCCCCGCAAATACTAGAGCACAGACAATGGCTCAGAAATATACAAAATTTTAGCACCCATAAATAAACATTTATTTAGGCTTCTTTTTCGAGCAATGGAATTTAATGGAGTCTATTTTTATTTATGTTAAATGTGGTGGAAATGGTAAAATACCTTTTAAAGAGAGAAAAGTCAAGTGAGATTAACACACCAGGCTTAACGGGACTTATTGTCAAGATACACTGTATTTCAATATAAAACCAGAAGTAGACATTTGCAAAACTTTTATCTTTAGGATAATCCAGAACAATTCCAGGTTGATGTCAATAAAATCATCATTATAGGGTTTATACTGTATTACCACTTTCTATAAGAGGTCATAAGTCAAATACAGGCATCTTAAGAATAGAATCAACACACTTTCAAAATCATGGTAATTTTTTTTAGGTAAACAAGAATCAGTTAGGTTAAATGCTAAAAAAAGACGTGATCGTTCCTGAACATGAAAGAACAGAAAATGGTTTATAGAAAGATTTTAGCTTGAATTTTTCACGAGTGGAGGGTGTATTTTAAACATTAAAGCCTCTACACCATGTGAATTTGTTAAAAAAGAGACTTTATTTTTGATGGTCTTTATATGACCATTCATTTGTTTAATGGTAGCTTTCAAAACCACAATAGTGTCCATATATGTACTGATTTAAACATGTCACTATTTTTTTTACATTTTTATCTAGATGTTTTTTTTTTGATCAACAGATTAAAATAATGATTCTTTGTTTACTTGTTTTAAATGAATAAACTTTATAAATAAAAATATTGTAACACATTTTATGAAATTTAAAACAGAACTGAGTCTTTTCAAAATGCGAACTTTTCACAGCCTTGTTCAATTAATGGGCTTTCATGGTACAGAATGATTGACAGGCGTCTTGTCCCGCCCCCTCAGTTTGCTGCTAGTTTTGTTAGCCACAGGCTTTAGCCAATGAGGGTGGGCGTGCAATGACGTGCCTCGAGCGCAGGCAAGATTAACATATCTAAACTGGATTATTTAATTTCTCACCCGTTTTCCTGGATGTCTTTGGAAGAAAAACTGGAAGTGAAAATGTTGGGGTGGAGAGAGAAGGGTTTTTTTTTTATTATATATGTATATATTATTAGCCCACCATACAAATAGAACAGATACAACTGAACGGACTGAAAAAATAACCCAAACAGACTATATTTATATTTATGCGGCACCAAGAGAAACGAAATTCAAATTTTCTGTACTCTTTTTATTGTATTGCTTTAATTTTATTTGCTTTTATTGTAATGTGGTGCGTTCAATAAAAATCAAAAATACGAAAAAATACTCTTTAAGACTTCAAGTGCACAAGAAAATTAATTTAACTGGTAAAAAAAGTTGATTTTTTTATGATAACTCCTCTTTGACGTCTATAAATGGGTCTTTTTGTCTGAGGGGGGCCTTGTCCCCCCGTGGCCTCCCTTTAGTGGCTTCCCTGGCTTAATGTAAAAAAAAAAGCCCAGGTTTTTGTGTGAATGGAGTCACAACAAATCCACACAAAGAACCGAGAGCAGCTGGAACACAAACACTCAGAAACTCTGGATCCTAAATGTGTTTTTTAGCTAATATTTTTGAGAAATGCGCCGCTGAGAAAGAAAGAAACGTCCAAACGGCAGCAGGAGGAGGGAGGAGGAATGAGTGTTTCCCACATAGACGTATCAATGAACGCACCCATTCGCCATCAGAGGCCCAGGCATTCATGCAACAATAAAAATATATAAATAAATAACAGCGCTTTCCGGTTAATTTTTCAACAAAATCGCTTTTTTTTTCTCTTTAAATTTTAATTGTTGCTATTATTTTCTCCTCCTTGTGTCTCTCCATTCCGCCCCTGCTGCACGGACTCATTAACACACCCCGATCCTGGCTTTTATTTTATATTTTCCTTTTTTTTTATGAATGGGACTGGATTCGCTCTGCGCCTTCATGAACATGGATTCACAAAAAGAAAGAAAGAAAAATATGAAATAAAAAAAAATGTGAAATATCTGAAAGGACGTGAGGAGGAGAATGAAGGAGTGGGTGAGAGAGGAAACTAGAGGATGGGGGGAGGGGAAGAGAAAAGGGAAGAGAAGGGGAGGAGAGGTGAGAATGAGAGAGGGAGAGAGGGGGGGGGGAGAAAAAAATCACATTTCATTCATAAAGTTTGGCTTTAAAAATCATAATGAAACCCCGAGACACGTTGATAAAAATCACAACGCTCCATCCCGCCCTCGCTCGGTTCTGAATGACGCTCCTGGACACAAATCTCGACATATTTCTCATTTTTTACATTTTTTAAACCACCTTTCATTTCCTCCTCATGCATTTTTACGCACAGGCTGATTGTTATTTTATTTTTTTTAGCAGAAACGTTGCAGCCGCTTTTAAACACGACTCATTTCAGCTGAGTCTTTTTAATAATAAAAATGAAAAAGTGCAGCTCCTCATCATGAACGTGGCTCCACATTTCTCACGTATTGCCGTGGATTTATGGGATGTTGGGTGTATGCTGTTGATTCAACACTACGTAATGGTGTTTTTATTCTCGGCAGCCTGCTAAGCTGCACAGCACCGACTGATGAGGATGCTGGGCTGCTTAATGGTTTCCATATCCGTCCCGTTTTTTTAAAAGGCGGATTGCTGGTTTTAGGTGTAATCATCTCTGAAAATAAATAAATAAAAATAAAAATGTAAGGACTTACTCGCCCTCCATGGCTCGGTGTTGCCCGCCGCTTGCAGCAGCCCACCCCCAGGGTCTCCTCTCCTCCTCTTCGTCTTCTATTCTTTTTTTACTCTCCTCCTTTCAGGAAACACTCAGGCTCTGCTCTCATTATCCCTCAATCTTCCTCTCTCCTTCCTCTTCCTCCACCTTGATGTCGTCTCGGTGTATCAGGATAGGCTTGAGGTTGCAGCAGCCATTTTCCGCTGGCAGCATCCTCCCTCCCTCCCTGTCCNCTCTCTCCCCCCCCCTCTACCTGCCCTCTTCCAGCACATCCGCACTAATCATTGACAGCTTTAGGTGGGCCACGGAGTTGCTCAGAGATCGGAAACAAACCGGATACAGAAAGTGAGCCGTGTGAAAAAAAAAAAAGCCTGAATGACCTCTAACTGACGCTCTCATGAAAGTTAAATCCTTTTGAAATCTGTTCAAAACACGAAATGTTTGTTATATTTATATATGTAATTTAAAATGTATTATAATAATGTAAAATATAAAGTTAGAATAATATGAAGGCTAAAAAACGTTAAAGGTGAAAAGCTTTCAGCACCGAGGACAGCGAATCCGCACTGCGCATGCGCAGTCTAACTTTAAGTTGCCAGTACAGTTTTAGCCCTTGTGTCTGACTTTTAGCCAAATAACTCGCGAACCGCTGGAAGGATTTTAATGAAATTCTACTTAAGTAAGCATGCAGTGGATTTCTACAACATTTTACATTTAGGAGTCAACACTATTCAAAATGGCCGCGACAGACTGTCAAGATGAGCAAACACAAAAAACGCTACAAGTCTACCATTTTTACAGATATTGAGGTAAAATCTGCTGTAGTACCAGCTGAGGTTCATCCCCAACGCATACTTTAAGCCATAACTGATCGTGCAAGGGCTCTGTTTGAAAATGTGCTCAAAGTTTGACTTTTGTCAGCTAGCAAAAAAACCTTTGCCGTAAACTCATTTCAAGATAACGACCACGGTCAAGTGAACTTCGCCAACAGAAAAATGTGTACAATTCAAGTCAGTTTTAAAATTATTGTAGCTGAGAGTCTCATACGCGTGATGTCTCGCGGTTTTGCGCGAAATGTCACGCACATGGCGTGATTTTTAAAGTTTGGTCAAAACGAGCAATGCTTCACCATCTCTCAACAAGAGACGATCTTTGTTTGAAACTGAACATGAAAGGCAGCGGGTGATGTGCATTCTTTTACAGGGTGATGGATCTTCATTTGATGTTCTACAAACCTAGACTTGAGAAAATATGGACTTTCGTTTCTGTATAATCAAAGAAAACTTAAAGACTTTCTTTGTTTTGCACAGATATAAAAAATTTGCTCAAAATATTACATTTTAAAGTTGTGATGTGGTTATTAAATTTGATACTTTTGTAGGTTTAGGCCTACAAGTTAGAAAGAAAGTTACAAGTATTCGTGTGGATGGTGAAACATCCTGTTTTCTTTTTAATGTTTATTCTTATAAGTTAGCAAAAATTTAGATGTTTTATTTGTGTATTAAAATGTTCCACTGACTCAAAACCTTAGTTTTATTTATTTTATTTTACTTATTTTCAATTTAAAAATAACATTTTAAACTATTAATCGGAACAACACATTTTTTACTCAATATTTTAATATTTTTAAAACTTTGTATTGGCTCTATTTAGCACAGTCTACTTCAAATTTAGCTTTTACTGTTTTGCTATTTTTGCTTTTTTATTTTAGGTACATTTTGGTTAACCTTAACATTGAATTTTTAGCTACTCCTGCTAAATTATCCTTTAGCTACGGTTTTGATTATCTTAGCTTTATTTTTATGCTGCTGTTTTGCTTGCTTTAGTTTTTAGCTACACTTTGGTCAATTTAACCTTTGCAAATCATAGTTTTTAGCTACTTTGCTGCTAATACTTTTTTAGCTACTGTTTTGTTCATTCAAACTTATTTTAGCATTCAGCAATTCACACTAAATTTAGCTTTTCTCAACATTTTGCCAATTTTAGCTACTGCAACATATTGGCAGGCTTTTAGCTCATCTTCAGCTATGGTTTTGATTGTTTTAGTTTTAACCCTTTTTTTCTTGCTTTACTTTTAGCTGCGGTTTAGCTTTTTTAAAGTATGTTTTAGTTACTCTTTTATATTAGTTTTTAGCTCATCCTCTGTTAAATTTCTTTAAGCTGTTTTCCCCATTTAAGCTCTACTTTTTTTTCCATTTCTAGTGTTTAGCTATTGTTGCTGAATTTAGCTTTTAGCGTAATTTTCGCTGATTTTAGCTAGTTTTGCTTTACCGCTTTTAGCAACATTTTGGCTAACAAAGCATTTAGCTTCTCCTTTAACATGATCTTTTAGTGACTATTTTGCTAATTTGAGCTTTTAACTACTATTCTATTAATTTTAGCTACTATTTAGCCAAAATAACATACAGGAATCAAAAGTTTTCTGGAAGTGAGGCAAACAAACTGGAGTGTTGTCTGATGAGATGTTTTTATATCCATTTCGCCCCACTGCTTGTTGTTGCTTTGCTCCTACAGCTGTGATTAACGAGGTCAATCAGGAAAACAAGGATGAGTCACAGAAAAAGGTGAATTTCTGGACGATTTATTGCAGATCAGAAGTGAAATACAAACCTTTCAGGGAGGAAGTTGCAATACTCTTTTAGAAAACAAAACTTTAAAAGGAACAAAATATTTCTGTACTGAGAATAAAACTTTTGTACAAAAGTCAGAATCGTATTTGTTGATCAGGTTAACGACTGATTTGATGTAAATAACAGAAAAAGGTCCAAAGTTTCTAGAAGTAGTTTCTCTGTCGATATCTGAGGATGACTCGTGAATCAAGAAGCATCAAAAACAAAACAACTACAGCTGTTTTAAAAATGGAGAAGAACTCTGGTCACAAACGGAGTCAGGTGTTTTAATCTGGGCTGAATGTTCCAGGGGGGCGGGGTTAAACAATCATTTCCAGGTGCCGTGCGTACTCGATGACCTGCTGTGCCAGCTCTGTGGAGGGGATGTTGACCTCTTCTGTCCGCTGGTGCTGACTGGTGAAGGTGTAGCAGCCGTCTGGGTTCTGAGTCCAGCCTCGCTGGAATCAAAAACAAGAAACAGCTTCGTTTAGATGCGTTAAAGAGGCCGGACGTGATGAGATTTATTTTAATAATACCAGTTTAATCCAGCTCACCTTCTTGGCGTACTCCGTCATCTTTTTGGGTGAGTTGAAGAACAGAACTCTGGTCGCTTCGCTGAACTGGATCTGCTCGTACGCTTTCTCTATGCAGCCTGCGATCTCATCCCTGCAGGACCAGTTATAAGGAATTAGATTCTTCTGTTTGTTTTCCAGTGTATAAAAACATAATGTTAGGTCTTTGTTTGTTTTTACCGAATAGTGTCGAGCAGAATATCTATAAAGAAGGTGTAACTCGCAGCGGGGATGTTGCCTTTTGCAAGAAATACCTTGTTGTAGCTTCCCTCCATCAAGTACTGGAATGACATGAAAATAAGGTAAAAATTAAAAACAAAATTTATAAAAAAAACTTTAATCTTTTGTGAAAACAAATCATACATCAACATATTCATCAAACAGGAATTAAAATCTACATAAAATCTTTAAAAAATGTCTCATTCATAATAAAATTTATTGTGAATGGATTGAAATAAAATGCTTTTATTATGAAAAACAACTCAGCAAAAACTCAAGAGCTTGTTTGATTCGGTTTTTTTTTGTTGTTTTTAGCAGCAGTTTTAGCTTCTATTTACTATATTTAGCTTTTATTTTGACACTTTATGATTTTGCTGTACAGACATTCATGTACAATTTCTGATTTTTAGCTGAGATTTTACTAAACTTACGATAGGTGTTATCTATAGATTTGATAAATTTATTTTTAGCTTTGGTTAACTAGATTAATCTTTTAAATGTTTCTTTGATACCTCCAATTATGATTTTAATATATTGAGAAG
>NW_013952538.1:298960-304481 GCF_001266775.1 Austrofundulus limnaeus
GATTTATATTCATATATTTATCTTTAAAATTAACTTGAAATGACCAGCTGCTCATTTGAGAGACAAAAACAATCTTTCACCTCATAACAATAAAAAATACTCAATAAATAAATATATTTGTTAAATTAAAACCTTTGTGAATAAAAATCTATGTTGTCTACTTGATAAATTAATTTTAGTTTAACTGTCCTGATAATCTCTACAAAATGTTCCTGAAGAAATGACCGACACTACACCTGACGTCTCTGAAAAGTGTTAAAAGTTCCAGGGATGAAAACAGTTTTTGTAAAATATTTAAAATGTTTGCTACAACAATCACCGCCTCATGCAGACGACTCAAAACTATTTAGGGAACATTGTGTCAAAGTTTAAATAAAACAAAGCAAGAGGATTATGAATTATTAATCAGAATCACACATTTCTAAATCTGTGTCCAGTCCGGCAGGAAAGATGAGCGCACCTGTTCTAAGGAAACGGGATGTTTGATGTACACGTTAGTCTGAATGTCTCGTGCGCTCAGCCTTTCCAGTTCTGTGTGAAACTCAGACACTCGGTTCTGTGAGAGCAGGAAGAGCAGGTTCAGTCCGAGCAACTGGTGCATGTAGGCAGCTTCAGGCAGTTCGTCTCTGGTGGACAAATGAGAGGGGATAAAGAACAACGTTAAAGCAAGCCAGCAAATATTAAAATGAAGATTTAAAATTAAAAAGAAAATACAAACAGGCATTACTTGTAATCAAAGTAGTAACATTTTAGCTGGGCCATGTATCTTTCAAAAGATGGGATGTCTTTCTTTTGGATGCTCCAAAGAGCTCCGATCTCAAGGACGTCACCTGAAACGAACACCAGTTTCCCGTTAGGCTTTAATCTTTTTATTATTCAAGATTCATCCTGCAACACACGACTGATGAAACCTGATCTGAGGTTTTACTCACGAGCTAAAATGAGCTGCTGTTTGGTCATTCCTGATCCACTGGTAGGTAGGAAATTCAGCTCCAGTAATGAAACCTGGGAAAACAAATTTACAGTTTCAATAAAATGGTAGCATAGTAACAAATATATGGTTTTCCTAATAATTTTTAAAAACATATATAAAGAAAATACAGAATGATCCAACTAAAACTGTCAACTGATTGAGTTGTAACAAAGAAATGTTTCCTTTAATTGGTGTTAAATATCTACAATACAAATTTTACTGTAGCATTAGAAGTAAAATAAAATGAAAACCACTTGATTAGGAAAAAAATCAATCTAAAATATATCCAATTATTAGTTAAATATTGTCATGTAATTTGAATAATATTCACAGTACCTCTAATAGCTTCCATTCATTAGGTTTCTACATTATAACAATTTTCTAAACATTTTTAAATAAAAAAAGACTGAGATCGGTCTTAAAGTCAACGTTTATTGTTAAATACTTGTGAGTTTTGTGTGGAAAATTATGTTTGTGTTAGTTTTCTGTTCAAATGTTTATATTTCACTATTGCTAACGTTAGCAACCAAAAGAAATATGCTGTTTAAACACATAAAAATATATTTTAAGAGGTGTGGTAATTCAAACAATACAACACAATTGACATATTAAACCTATCACACAACTTGGTGTTATTATATTAAGTATTTTGGCAAAGTTTACGATAATTAAACACGTTAGCCTAGCTAAGCTGTTAGCATGTTTAGCTGCTATTAGCTCTACTGTTTTAGAGGATCCTGAGGAAGCTGGTACAATAAAAACAATAATTAAAGAAGCGGGTGGCCCACCTTGAGCTTGCTCAGAAGTTCTCCGCATTTGTCCAGGTTCGGTTTGTTTTTATTCCACTCAGCTTTGAGGGTCTCGTACTGACCCGCAGCCTCTTTCAACGCCATGATTCTGCAAAATGTACGACACCGGCCAACGTTTTACGGCTGTCGCGAAACGCGTTATCGTTCTCGCGAGACCGACGAGAGTGAAACAGTTGTTCAAGATGGCGGCGTTCGGAGCGGAAAAGTGGCTGACTGAGTTACCGAATCATGCCATTTTCGAAAAATTACGGGAAAAGTTGGAGTTTGAATCAAAGTCAAATGAAAGAGGAGTAGTTAAAAACCTGACGTTTTGTTTGGGCGGGGACTTTTTCGTGTGGGACGACACGGAGCGCGTGTTTTACACCACCAACCTGCGGCAGCTGAATTCCGAGGAGAGCCGAGGCGGCGGGAAGTTCCAGACGCTGCTGTGCATCAACCCGCCTCTCTTCGACGTGTGCCAGGTGTTTGTGAGCCCCGCGCAGGGACACGTCGCGCTGGTCGGGCTCCGCGGCGTGTCGGTCCTGGAGCTCCCGCAGCGGTGGGGCAAGCGGTCCGAGTTCGAAGGGGGCCGGGACCGGATCAACTGCAAAACCATCCCGGTGGCGGAGCGCTTCTTCACCAGTTCCCCGTCCGTGAGTCTGCGGCAGGCGGCCTGGTACCCGAGCGAGACCGACGACCCCTATCTGGTTCTGCTCACATCCGACAACACCATTCGGTTCTACGGCCTGAAGTCGTCCCAGACCCCGGCCAAGGTCCTGCCGGTGTCCCAGGGTGAGGATGAAAGCAGCGTCCGGCCTCCGGTCCGGTCCTATGCTGCGTCTCTGGGAGAAATAGCCGTGGCTTTTGACTTTGGACCAGTTTCCTGTCCTCCTCGGCAGCTGGCAGCTCAGTACTTCAAGGAGCAGCCGGTCTATCCTCTCTACATCCTGTATGAAAACGGGGAAACCTACGTGAGCTACACGGGTCAGACCAACGGGCTGAGCGTCAGTAACCCAGCCGGACCCCTGCCCATGTACCCCGCAGCCGAGGACAACTACGGCTACGACGCCTGCTCCATCCTGTGCCTGCCGTGCGTCCCCAGCATCCTGGTGATCGCCACCCAGACCGGGACGCTGTACCACTGCGTGGTCCTGGAATCGGAGGAGGAGGAGGACGCCGGGGCAGTGGAGAAGTGGATCCAGATCGCCGGGGGGGCCGTCCCGGCGCTCTACGTGTTCGAGTGCGTGGAGCTGGAGCTCACGCTCAAGGTGGCGGCGGACGACGAGGAGCCCCAGGAGCTCGACTTCACCTGTCCCATCAGGCTGCGCCGAGACCCGCTGTGCCCGCAGCGGTACCACTGCACCCACGAGGCGGGCGTGCACAGCGTGGGGCTGATCTGGGTCCACAAGCTGCAGAGGTTCCTTCAGTCGGGCGAGGAGGACAAGGACAGCCTCCAGGAGCTGGCTGCGGAGAAGCGCTGCATCGTGGAGCACGTCCTCTGCACCCGCCCCCTCCTCACCAACCAGTCAGCTCCTGTTTGGGGCTTCTTAATCGTCTCCGACCTCTCTTTGGGCGCCACCATGATCTGCATCACCTCCTCCTACGAGTGCGTCATGTTGCCCCTGCTGAGCTCCATCCGCCCCCCGTCCCCTCCCCTGCTCTGCTCCCAGCCAGGTCCCGGGTCCGGGAGCTCGCCCCTGCGCGGGCTCGCCAGCGACTCCTTCGAGCAGCACGTCCGCAACATCCTGGCCCGCGGCGCCGCCAACCCGCTGGTGCTGAAGGCCGGCGACAGGGAGGCAGCGCCGCCTCCGCCGCCCGAGTGCCTGCAGCTCCTCAGCAGGGCCACGCAGGTCTTCCGCGAGGAGTACATCCTGAAGCAGGACATGGCCCGCGAGGAGACGCAGCGGAGGGTGAAGCTGCTGCGGGAGCAGAAGAACAAGCAGCTGGAGGAGCTGGCCCTGTGCCGCGAGGAGAAGAAGAGCCTGAGAGAGGCGGCCGAGAGGCTGGCCGACAAGTACGAGGACGCCAAGTACCGCCAGGAAGCCACCGTGAGCAGAGTGAGGAGGGTCCTGTGCAGCCTGCAGAGCCAGCTGCCCGTCCTGTCCAACAGCGAGAAGGACATGAAGAAGGAGCTGCAGAGTGTGAGCGAGCGGCTGAAACACCTGGACAACTGCATCAGGCAGGTCAGCATGAAGATGGAGTACCAGAAGAAGCAGGTGGACAAGGACATGTCTGCGGCCAGGACCACCGTCTCACTGGACGCCCACCAGAAGAAGGTGGTCCAGGACGTCCTCAGAGAGCAGGGACAGCAGATTGGGGACATGATGAAGCAAATCAAAGACATCAAAAACCACTTCAGCTTCTGAACCAAAGTGTTTTCTGTTGAAGAAGCTTTTCTTCATAAAACCTTTGATACGACTGCATTTTGTTTGTTTGAAACATTTACTTTGTTTTTCATTTGAATTATTGTCTAAAAACATAAAAATGTCAAGTTTCTACATTAAAAAAACCTTTTGAACTACAAAGTTTTTGACTTGATTTGTCAACGTTTACAATAAAATAAACTTGAATATTTTCTGTAGCTGTTTCTGCTCACAACATTATTAAAATACAATATGTATTTTGTATTTTACGGCTTTATCAACTAATGTTTAAACAAATTAAAATAGATTAAATTTTGCACCAATTACAAACAGGCTTAGTTTAATTCTAATTAGAAAAATAAAAGTTAAAATTATTCATTTATTACAATAATTTGTTTAAAAGTAAACATGATGTATTTCTTGTTAAATACTTTAGTGTTCTACAACCTTTGTTTTAACTCAATTTATTTCCCCAAGAAATACATCTTTACTTTTATTTTCAAAAGTATTTTCTAAAATCTACTTCAGCTGTTTATCTTATGCACCTTTTAGCATTTAGCTAATGTCTTTCTGAATTTTTTTTCTAATTTTTACTTTCAGCTTCAGTTTTAATGTCTGAACATTGTTTTTTTTTCTTTGCTTTATTTTACTCCTCTTAGTTTTAGATGTGGTTTTTTCCATCTTTAGGTATGTTTAACTACATTTAGATCTTCATGTACAGCTTTTCTTATTTTTAGCTGATTTTTTTTTACTAATTTTTACAGTCTTACTCATTTAAGCTTTTTGGATGGTGACGTATCGTAGTTTTAGCAATGATTTTGCTACTTTTGATTTTTGCATTGTTTACATTTAGCATTTAGCAATGTTTTGCTATCTTTAGCTATGGTTCGTGTCACCCTCTGATGTGGCTAAAATCTATTTTAGGTATTAGCTGCAGTTTTACTACAATTAGCTCTTGATATTTTGCTATTTCTAGGTATGGTTTCGCTCATTTTAGCTGTTTGCATTGGTTCCTGGCATTCAGCTTATCACTATTATTTTGCTATAGTTAGCTTTTATATGGTTTTGCTAATTGTAGCTTTTTGTATTATTTAGCATTAACTTTGTTTTGCTATCTTGCTATGGTTTAGATACATTAAGCTTTCACGTACAGTTTTTTTGTACATTTAGCTGACGTTTTACTAATTTTAGGTGTTAACTACAGTTTTGCAACATTTAGCTTTTAGCAATGATTTTGCTACTTTTAGCTTTTCGCATTGTTTACATTTAAAAAGAAAAAAACTGTATAGGTCTTCTAGATGGGTTCTCTAATGAAACGTTTCGTCTCTCCTCAAAGAGACTTCTTCAGTCTGAGAGTTTCAGGCAAAATTCAGGCTTTTAAGCCCTGCCTCCATGTG
>NW_013952538.1:306386-307430 GCF_001266775.1 Austrofundulus limnaeus
TCATAGTCCTTCTGGTTCAGAATAACTGTGCACCTTCCTTTGTCTGCTGGAAGAATGATGATGTTCTTGTCCTTGCTGAGGGTATTGAGAGTGTACTGAGATGCATCAGGACAGATTGTTTACATTTGTTTTGCTATCTTTAGCTAAGATCTGTGTCACCCTCTGATGTGGCTAACACCTAAAATCTATTAATTTTAGGTGTTAGCCACAGTTTTACTACAGTTAGCTCTTAGTTATTATTTTCCTATTTCTAGCTATGGTTTTGCTCATTTTAGGCGTTTGCATTGGTTCCTTGCATTTAGCTTATTGAAACTGTTTTGCTATAGTTAGCTGTTATGGTTTTGCTAATTGTAGCTTTTTGTATTATTTGGCTATGTTTTGCTATGGTTTAGATACATTTAGCTGCGATTTTGCTAATTTTATGTTTCAATTTAGGTTTTTAGCTTCTTTTTTGTTTTGCTACTGTTTGGCTAATGTTACTTTTACCAACTAATTTGTTTATTTTTAGCTAAGATTCTGTTAATTTTATCACTCTGATGAAAAGCTAATTTTAGTGTTTGGTAATTTACTTGATTTACTATCAATTTTAAAACTCAAAAAGAGAAATTTGATGTTAATTTAAAAGCAATATTCATAATAAAAAAAAAACATTACCACATAATTTTACATTTGAAATTTGCAGAAAAAAAATCTACCTTCATAAAAATGGCTAAAGTTTACTTTTGAAGTAAAATAAATGTTTGTCAAGATTAAATTTCTCATTTTAGAGACTAAATAAATCAGAGGAGCCCAAAGTGGGGCCCGCGGGCCAAATTTGGCCCGCCGAGCCATTTGATTTGGCCCACCAACAGTTGCCAAAGTTACAAGGTTGTAACCTGTTATCCTATAGGTAGAAACAGATTTCCATTGGTCAATGACTATAAAAGGGCTGTAGTGAAGGTAGTTTTCATTCATGGTGCTGACTTTATCTTTGATTTATTAGGATAAAACATGAAACATGAAATGACAAGAATTATTTAGATCAGATTTAACCCCACATGTAGA
>NW_013952538.1:307442-323496 GCF_001266775.1 Austrofundulus limnaeus
ACACACACACACACACACACACACACACACACACACACACACACACACACACACACACACACACACACACAAATAAAATAAATCAGCATCACCCACCATCAAAAATATAAACACGCACATAGGCAGGAGATAAAATGTGGATAAAATGGGGCCGTAAAATTTGTTCAACGTAGTTTTTTCCTGAAACTGAAAAAAAAAAAAAGATTTAAAACTGATTTTAAAAAAGTTCTAAACTACTTGTAATTAAATTTGTATGGTATGTGTTGTATCATATAATTAACATGGTCTGACAGGTTTTTGTGTCATATAATTAAAAATATGGCATGCAGTTGTATCATATAATTATATGTGTATGGCATACCATATATAATTTAATAAATATGGCATGCTGTTGAATCATATAACTAACAAGGAGTGGCAGGCCGTTGTGTCATATGATTGAAAAATATGGCAGGTTGTATCGTAATTAAATAAGTATGGCAGACAACAATACCATATAACTAAAAATCTGACATGCTGTTGTAATAATTAATGTACTTAATTATGATTAATTATTAAAACAAATTGTATCAAAATAAACTGAGTATGGCAGGCTATTGCATCACATAATTTAATACATTACATTATTATTACATGCATTACATTATTTAATATATATGGCAGGCCGTTGTATCACATAATTTATTAAATATGGCAGACCGTTGTATCACATAATTTACTATATATGGCAGACCGTTGTATCACATAATTTAATATGTATGGCAGACCATTGTGTCACATAATTTAATAAGTATGGCAGTCCGTTGTATCAAAATTAACCGAGTATGGCAGGCCATTGTATCATATAATTAAACTTGTATGGCAGGCAATTGCATCATATAATATAACATATACATTTTCTGTTTCAATAAAAATTGTTTGAATAAAATTCATGGCTTCATCTCTGCTCCATAATAAAAGCCTGACAGTTAAAAGAAACACCTGAGGCACACACCTGGCTTCTCTGCTGGGCTCCGCACTTAAAGGCATTTTCACTGTTGTTGTCTGCGACGCGAGCTGACGTGATAAAAAGCAGCTGTTAACATCTGTTTGATGCACAAACATGTAAGACATTTTAAAATATGTCTCCTTCACCTGAATTTGTCCTGGAGCCAGGGCCTGTGGAGCGGGCATCTGAGACAAGGCGGGTCCCAACACCTGAATCTTCATCCCACCTTTCCCCAGAGTCACCCCTCCCACTGAGCTGATCACTCCTGGATTTGGCTGAACCTGAAGAGAACAAAGAATCCCACTTTTAGAAATAATAGTAATAAAAACGCTGAACGGGACGAGGTGTGCACTGCGACAGAACCAACCTGTGTAGGCTGAGTAAGGCTGACAGGAGGGACAGTCTGATTCACCGCTGCTCCGGCTGGTCCCTGGACTCCTGAGAATACCTGTAAGTCACTTGAAGCTGCGACAGAAGGGAAGGAAAATTATACAAAACGTAAATATTTACAATTTCATTGTTGCTCAGAGGGATCCTACCTGTGGCGGGAGTTTTAATGAGCACCGAGGTCGGCTGCAGCATTGTGGGAATCTGAGCAGGTGCTTCAACGCTCGCCGCTGAGGATGACGACGATGACGCAATCACCGCTTTATCAACAGGCACATCTTGCTGGGAACTGAACTGACTCGTGGCTTGAGGTTGAGGTTTTGCCTGGAGCAGGATGTTCTGCTGGACCTGGAAAGAGCGACGGTGCCGAGTTACAGTTCAGCGTTTTGTTTTGTGTTAGCAAAATATCTCATGGATTTCAAAGAAGCTGGATCAAACCAATTCAAGATGGCTGCCACGGCTAATCAGCCTTTAGCAAACACAAAAAACTAAACAACTCTCTTATTTGTACAGACTTTGAGCTGAAATTAGGAGTGGTAGTAGCTGAGAGTCATCCCTAACACGTACTCTGATCACACTAGGTGTGTCTGAACTTTGACGTGAATGGCGGCGGGCAGTATGCTTTTATTTATTCTTTTAAAGTTGCCTTAATAATACAAGTTTTTTAAAAGATATTTTCTAAGCTTATTTTAAACTTTATTTTCAGCTGTTTGCTGAAACTTTGGCGCATCAAAGTCTGCAAAAATCTGAAACATTTGAAAAAGTTGGAGATAAAAAAAAATCATTGGCAAACAAATTTTTTTATCTAAAGCAGATGAACAGTAAAAAGTTGGGAAAACGTTCAACAAAAAACAGGCTTCATTCTTCGGCAATTTATTAAATTTTTTAAAAAAAATCAACTTTTTGGCAGGTTTTTTTCAATGGGGATAATTTTCAGCAACTACCACTCAGTTTTACCAGAATATTGATAAAAAAACGACAGAGTTGCAGCCAGTTTTTTTGTGCTGGTTAATGTTGAAACAGTATCGACTTTAAAAGTTAATCCAGTGATTTGTGAGAGTTTCATTACAATCCGTGAGGCGATTTATGAGATATTTTGCTAACAGGCCCACACACATCTAAACAAATGCAGTTGATTACAAGTTTACCCTCCTGTCATGGCGACGAGTGATAAAAATAATCTTTAAAAAGTTTTATTCGACCAAACCCCCAAAATCACAATTGGAAAAACTTATGGTTAAAAATAACTTAAGTAAAGGAGTACTATTAGAACTTTACAATCTATTAATGTCAACTTCATTAGAAAATTGTGATATAATTCGGACAACATGGAGTGAGGATTTAGGAGTGGAAATTACCCGAGAATTGAAATTTTACTTGCACTAAAGCTCAAACTCAACCCATTAGTACAAAATTTAGATTATTACATTATAAATGGACTATGAGAATATACAGTATATCCCACCTGTAAAACTGAATAAATTTAACACTAATATTTCAGATTTTTGTACAAAAATGCACGGAGGAGAAAGGGACACTGCTATAGTGCTTATGGCAATGCAACAAAATTAGGGCTTTTTGGGAAGAGATTAGGAAAATAACAGCAAAAATTATTTCAAAAGATGTTTTGATGGATCCTGCTTTATTTATCTTGGGACTATAATGGTCATAGATGTAACCAGAACGAGCGTATTTTGATAGATATGTGTCTCTTGCATGCCAAAAAATCTACTCTTCTTCTGGAAAAGAACAGATAGTCTGAGTGTCACATTTTGGATTCGACAAATGTTAGCAACTTTTCCCTTGGAAAGAACATACATAAAAAAAAGGGAAGCAAGAAAAGTTTGAGGTTTGGTCCTCATTTGATTCATTTTGTAAAGATGCAAAACTTGTAGATGAAAAAAAAAGAATATAAGTTATGTATGACCCTGTAAATAAGATTAAAGAAAATTGTTGGTGTTTATGAATGAGGGACTTTATGTGTGTTTTTGTTTCTTTTTAAGGTTATATTTTTAAGGTATATCTTTCCTGACCTAAATGTTTAAATCATATGTTTATTCATGTGTGAGTCATTGAAACCCATGCAAACTTGGACTGTATATGTGTGAATTATATCTTTAACATTATTAAGATGATAACAAATGTATGAATGCTCCTATGAAAATTCAATAAAAATAATGTAAAAATAAAGTTTTGTTCGGCTCTTTTCTGGATCTGGACTGGTACCTGGTGCAGCTTCTCCAGCAGGTGTTTCTGCTGAGGCAGGGTCTGAGTCTGGATTTGTGTTCCGACCATCTGCAGGTGGTGCTGTTGCCCTGCCGTCAGGCCCTGGAGGGGAACCTGCGTCTTCACCACGGCGGCGCTGCCGGCAGGCGTGGCGAACTGGTGCTGCGGCGGAGCTGCGGGCAAAGGTTTGGGCGACTGCGCCACCGGAGGCATTTCTTGCTGGTAGGAAGCGGGCTGCGAGGCGGGCCGGGGCAGAGGCTGGAGCTGGACCTGAATGTTGGCTTGCTGAGGCGGCGTTTGCTGGACCTGGCCCTGCGCGGCGGGTTTGGGGGACTCTGTGATTTGGTTCTGGATGATGAAAAGCGAGGGGTGGGATGACGGCGTGCAGGAGCGCGAGGGAGTCTGAGTCTGAGGCTGAGGCTGAGAGGAGGGACGCGACTGCTGCTGATGGAGCGGAGACTGGATCTGCTGGCTCAGAGTCAGGGGAGACTGGGAAGGCTGGGGACTCTCTACCACTGGAGGTGTTGTGGTGTGAGTGGTTAAGGCCGGTGAGGAGGACAGGCCCTGAATCTTCAGAGGCTGCTGAGGTCCAGCTGAGGGCACCTGAGGAATTTAAATGCAAACGTCAGCTTGATTCCATTATATTAAAAAAAAATCACTTTCTTTCAAAAATACATTTTATAAATCTATCATTTGAAATACAACCACAATTCCAAAATAGGACGTAAAATGTAAACAGAAACAGAATGCTTACAAAGAAAGAGAGTAAACAGGAATGGTGCTTGAAATTTTTTTTATAGCAGCAACACATAAAAAAGTCAACAATAAACATAAAAAAACAGTAATTAGGCTAAATATAAAATGAGAATTTAAGCACTAAGAGACTGAATCAAATGGGCAGATGTAAACCAGCTTCTAAAACTAGAGGAAAAGTTTCAAAATAAAGTTCTTCAATGAAAAAAAAAATCTCTCATCAAATATAACGGCTCAGTGGTTAGCACCGACGCCTCACAGCAAGAAGGTCCTGGGTTTGATCCCTGGTTTGGACCTGGGGTCTTTCTGTGTGGACTTTACATTTTCTCCTCGTGCTTGTGTGGGTTTTCTCCGGGTACTCTGGTGTCCCCCCACCCCCAAAAACATGTACAATGGCGCCCCTTTTCCACTAGTGCCACTTAGTGTAGTGTCTGTACGGTTCGGTACGGTTCCAAGCCATTTCCATTAGGCCAGTCCGTGGAACCGGCCCTTTTTTTAGTACCTACTTCATTGTGGTTCCAACCGACCCCATCTCACACCAAAATGCGATGTCAGAACACTGTTCGTCACTGATTGGCTAAATTTTTGCAAATTTTTTTGCAAATTTAGCAAATTTACCACCTCCACCAACCGCCCAAAACACACCCATTGGAACCGGACTGGAACATCAGTGGAAAACCAACTGGTCCGACCCGTAGCTACACCGACCGTTCTGACACTACACCATGGTTGCCTTCAGGCCCAGGCCGCCCTTGAAAAAGAGATGTGAGATCTCAACAGGACTTTCCTGGTAAAGTAACGGTAAAATAAAAAATAAATAATACAGTTAATAAGACCATCGAAAGATTTAAATAATCAGTAGAAATCTCTGAACTGAAAGGACGAAGCTGAAAGTCAAGATGGTCCTGATGTTTGGGCCCTGGGGGGAACTGCACTGGTTGCTTTGAATGCTGCCTCGATGTGGGCGGGATCATAATACTAAAAACGCGCAAATGTTATTTTGTCTTATTTGATGCCGAAGACGAGAAGACAGAAGACAGTAAGCTAACGGTAGCTAATGTTAGCTTGTTGTTAATTAGTTGTGCTTGTGTTAAAAAAAGACCAGAGGACCAGGACTTGACACACCTGGGCTGGATTGTCCCTCTGTTCCGTTTCATGAGCATCTGGATATAATAAAAAAGATTTAGAAAAATAATAATAATTTAAGACCCAAAACAACTTTTCGAAACATGTTGCTGCCATAAAATAAAATAACATTTATTTTTGTAAATATTGGATTAGTTTACTGCTGTTTCTTTTTACATTTTACACAATAACACAAGTTTTTGTAACTGGGGTTGTAGAAAAGGCTGGGCGACACAAGTAAGTTTTTAAGAGTAAAATCTGCTCTAAAGTGCAACAACGGGACAAAAACAGTCCTTAATTAATCAAAACGTTTTGATAAAACCGCAGTTCAAAGTTCATCGCCCAGCCCCAGGCTACACACACAACACAAAAAAACAACAAACACAAAAGCAGAGAGTTAGACAACAAAATCTACAAGATGCTGAAGTAAATAAAATAAAAAAGAAGCACATTATTTCCAGCGCTGAAGGGTGATAACATAAAAAGAAGTACTGATCACTCGTTGACAAAAGCAGAATTTGTGGGACTGTGACGGTGAATTAAAAGATAATCTGAAGATCTGGAGGACAAGGTTCGGGGAGTGGGGGCGGTCATTTTGGTTTGGGGAACATTTTGTTGTTTAAACTGGGCAAAACAAAAGGATTATTGACAGAGGAAGAGAACGAAGACTGGATTAATCAGTTACTGGTTAGTAATAAAACAGGAGACAATGAGCCGAGCAGACTGGATTTGATGCAGCAGTGAGCAAACAAACAATGAAGAAATGAGAAAACCCTTCATTTTTACATAAATTCATAATGTTAGGATTACAGGATGAACAGTTCGGATGATCTTGGCTTTACAATGTGAAGCAAAGTGAGAAATAAAAAGCAGAGATGCAGCAAGAAACGGAATCATTGTTGCAGGAAGTGAAGAGTCGTGGAAGCGGTGACTTACGCGGGATAAAATCTCACAGGGCTGCGACTGCTGGAGACTCATTGGCGAACAGACATCATGAGAAAATCCCCAAAATATTTCAAAATGTTTGCAGGTTTAAATTTTATCTTTAAAATAGTCACAGATGTTCATCGCTTGGCTCACTTTGAGTGTAAAATCCTAGTGAAACAATGTTCCGCCAACATTTTATTATTTAGCTAACATTTTGATCTTACATTTTGTTAATTTTTACAAAGTGTTCAATGTAAATATTAAATCCATATCGAAATGTAAAAGGTAAATTTTAAATCTTGTGGCTAAATGTTGAATGGAATTGCAGAATGGAATGCAGCCTTTGCCATTTTTGCTTAGCTCTTATGATGTCATCATCCTGCGACAATAGCAACCGCTAACACTGCTAACGCTTCTGTCACTGGATTACCAGTTAATGTGCTCAATTTAGGAAGAAAAAAAACTAAAAATAATTATTTCCATACTTAATTATAAAGGTGGGCTAAATTATATTCTGAAAACTGTTTTAATGTCCTACACGTTCTGATTAATAAAATATTCACGATGTCTACATGATTATTTATATTAAACTTGTGGACCTAAACTGACCTATTTCCTAGACAATCATGTTATAATTCATCTCATCTTTGTTTTATTTATTTTTTCCAGGAATAAAGCGTTGCCTTTTTTATGAAACATTGCAGGTGATGAAAGAAATCAAATCCATTCTAACATTAGCCTAGCGAAATGCTACAGGCTAAAAACAAACGGTACAGATCATGTTTTGGAACAGATAGGGCAGTGACAGCTTCCCTACAAGATATCAAATTTGCAGGTGTCTGAGCTGCACTTCAAACTGCCGGACCACAGTTACCATCCACATTTTTAACTCAGATTTTAAATGCTATCGTTAGCAACGTTAGATGTCATCATCCTGCGACAAAAGCAAACAATGTTGCTAATGATGCTAAAAAAGGCATTTAAAATTTAAATTCAAAATATGTTCATTGAAAACAAGTTAGATGGTTCCTGTGGTGTGTTTTTGTATTTCTGTTGAGTCAAGGTGTGACATTAAAACAAAGACAGAAGTGTTGATTTGCACTCCTGATTGCTTACTAAAGTTTTGTAACAGTAAGTGTGTAATATTTACACAATAGACACATTATTTATCTAAATTTATTAAGCAAAAGTAAAAGAAAAAAATACCCTGACACTTGCTTTGTGGATTGCTTACTAAAGCTCTGTAACAGTAAATATATTTATTTTCACATAAAGTAATATTTTTATCTATCTAAATTTATTCCAGTGTGCCTTGGAAAACATATAGTGGAGTCTCAAAATGGCATGGACAACCATTACTTTGACCTCATCCAATTCCTGGTCAACAGTTACTACATCATCAGGCAGAAACATGTTGCCAGATTACACACCTCACAGCTTAAAAAAAGAGTCTGTTCGTCAGAAACTAACTAAGCTCATTCTCTTCAAAGGTCAATAATTAAACAATACAAAAAAATACAGTAAAGTACAGAATAACTATGGACGTGCATTTATTTTACAAATGAAAGTCAATCTTATTATTGAACACAATTTTGTTTTTTATTTTATTTTTTTGCTTGTGTACTTCTAAACAATATTTTCAAAATTATGCTTTAAGCCTTGGTTTTTGTATTGTACTTTGACAATGTAATTTTAGAATACTTTCTTTTACTTGTTTTGACTACGTCAAATAATAACGTTTTTTTAGTTAAAATAATATGGTAAAATAAACTTTTTCTTTCAACTATCTGTGTGTGTAAATGTGTTATAGAGTACATAAAAATTGGGGCTACTCTAAAAAGAAAAACCTGTTAATCTGGTAAGTACTCAGAATTGTTTACATAATTTGAATAGCCCCATCCCTTTAAGTAGACTGTTTCAAGATGGCGTCGCGCTTTGCTAAGGCCCCAGCCTCATGACGGGGGTAGCCTCTCTAATAAATATACCTCATTGGAGCTGAGCACCAAAAGCGAAGGCTGCGTTCCATTCTGAAATACTTGAATGTAAACTTTAATATTTAGCCTCAATATTTAAACTGTAACTTTTACATTTACATTCATGATTTAATAAATAGATATAACATTTAATAAAACTTAGTAAAATGTAAGAACAGTGAGCTAAATGAAACTAAAATGTTAATGGAAAAGATTTCACTCCAAGTGAGCTAAATTATATAACTGTATTGAGGACATTTTTAATACTTTATTTTACAAGTGGCGCCACATAATCATGAACGTAGGAGTGTCTGACCAGTTTCAGTCTAAAACCTGCAGGACAGTGGCTCAATGGCTGGTGACAAAAATATGGATTTTCCCACAGTTTTGAGTCACAGACGAGCCTCCGGTAGTCGCAGCTCAGCGAGACACCACCTTAAAGAGCATCGATGGGAAAGATAAGAAAACCTAACGCTGTGGCAGCAGCGGCAGCAGCAGCGAGTGGCTGGGGCTCAACATAAAGGGGCATTTCTACCTTTACCACTGCTGTCATGTGGGAGGGGCCAGGGGAAGGACTGTGGTTCTGACCCACCCAGGAGTCAGCTAATTGGCTGTCATGGACAGCGGGGGCCGCAGTGGTGATGCTGTTGCTGCTGACGATAACAGACGCTGGCACGCCCACAGAGGGGGCCGAGTCATTCTCTGATTGGTGGAGCGGCTCCTGATAGTACAATTACCATTTCAGCATGGAGGAGAGGGAGGGGAGGGAGGGGGGAGGAAGAATGAGGAGTAAAATCGTAAACCAAAATAAAGAAAAATGTCAAACCAAGACATCACTCCGTGCATGTTATTTAATTTGAGGACAATGTTAACAGAAACAGAAGAACAAAGCCAAAACCGTGCAGAAAGAGAGGAAACACCGACCTGCTGCAGGAACATCTGCAGAGACTCCTGGCTCAGGATCATGCTCGGCGCCTGGTTGGTGAACAGTAACCTCCCCGGGCTGCTCTGAGCCTGCGGGGGGACCAGCCCCACAGCTGTGACCGAGGCAGAGGTGGTGGCAGACATGGAGGAAGAGGAAGAAGCCACGGTGGAAGCGGTGGATGAGGCCGGCTGCATGGCGAGGATGGAGCTCTGCGGTACGAGCTGCGGAGCGGGATGAGCGCTCGGCTCCGCGGAGCTCCCCAGCACGGCCACGGTCTCGCCGGTCTGGCCCTGAGCCACGGTCGCCGCTCCGGTGCTGCTGGGGACTCCGCCCGGCTGCTGGGGCTGCAGGGTGGGCTGGAGGCTGACCGCGGGGCTCAGCCCCTCCACCTGACCCACCATGGCCAGGGAGCTCTGGATCGGCACGCCCTGTATGACAGTCTGGGCGTGACCGGAGACGGTGGGAGTCTGCGTCTGGCCCTGGCCCTGAGCCAGCGAGGCCACGGGCATCTGAAAGAGGGTCGGCGCGCCCATCTGACCGGGCTGCAGCTGAATGGGTCCGGAGAGGATGTGGGCCGCCCCGGCGTGGCCCTGCGAGGTCAACACCTGGCTCAGGTTGATGTTCTGGTTTGAAGTTAAAATCTGGTTGGCGATGAGCTGCCCGCCGGGACCCTGACTGGTGATGATGTGGCCCCTGGGGTGCTGGGTCAGGATCTGCCCCCCCGCCTGCAGCTGAGGCAGGAGGAACTGGTGGTTCTGGCCTTGGAGGACAGTCTGAGAGGGAATAACGATGCCCTGTTGGTTTAATAAATGAACGCTGAGGGGTTTGCCGGACGGCTGTGCTGCTTGTTGCTTGAAGAGAGTTTGTTGGAACTGGGGGCCCTGCGTTGTGGCTGGAGTACTCAGGACTACGTTAGAACCTGGTTTCCCTGTCAGGAAAGCTACATTCTGAGCAGCAGAAACTGGAAGCTGCTGCAGCCCGAGAGCTTTGTGGGCATCGTTCTGCAGGGGCTGGGGCGCAGCTTGTTGCGGCTGCTGCTGCGGCGGTTTGAAGAGTTTTGTTTGGATGGCTCCCCCCTGGGGCGGTTTGGGCTGGATGGGTGTCGGCGTGCGCTGGATGATGACGTTCTGCATGATCTGGCCCGGAGTTTGCGTCTGGGGTGCCACTCCCGTGTTCAGAGGGGTGCCTCCAAAGCCCACGAGTCCAGCGGGAGCCGTTATGGTGCCGGTGCCGCCGCCGCTCGTGCTGCTGACGCAAACAGCCGGTCCGTTTAAAGCCGGAGGCGCCAAAGTTGCTTTGTTGCCTTGGATTAGAAGTCCACCGCCCGAAGCTCCAAGTCCTGCCTGAGCACCGGCGGCAGATACTTCGGGTCCAGACTGGTGTAGCTGGTATCCACCCATGGCCTTAGCCAGGATGGGCTGCCCAGACTGGTTGATCGTCATGACTGTAGGCTGGCCCACAACCTGAATCTGTCCGATACCCAAAGGTCCCGACTGGCCCCCGTTAGAAAGAGCCTGGAGACTTGAAATGGGCTGAAGTGTCACATTCCCCAGACCCATTGGCTGCATGAATGGCTGGACACTAATGGCCTTGTTCATGACCTGGGACTGGAGCTGAAGGCCCTGCTGGGCCAGTACTGACCCGAGCATGTCAGCCGTGGCGTTGGGAGGGGTCGCCGTGGCGTTCGGGGCGGCACCGGGGAAAACCGCCGCCGCTCCACCGATCCCTACGCCTCCGGAGAGGCCGGCGTCGGGCAGCGATGGGACCTGCGCCAGACATTCGAAGGGGTCCAGGTCCAGCTCGGCGCCGGCCTCCTGCAAGCTCTGCTCCGTGATGTTGGCCTCGGCCAAGCTCTGCTGCAGGATGTCGCACGTCTCGTGGTTCGCCCCGATGCCGTTGCTGCCGCCTTCTCCGCCCGGGGATCCGCCCAGGATGTCGTCGTCCTCGAGGAAGTCCAGGTCCACGCTGACTCTGGGCAGGCCCGCCGACTCGCAGGCCGACAGCTGGGCCACGGGCTGGACCTCCGGAACATGTCCCTTCAAGCAGAGGAGGAAGAGAAAGGAATCACGTCGACGAGATGTGAGGACTTCAAAACTACAACCCCAGTTAGAAAAGCTGGGAGTTTGTGTAAAACGTAAATAAAAACAAAACGTTAAATCTCATCAACACAAATATAAAAACATCTTAGAGATGCTGAATCTTTGAGAAGTTCATCAGTCAAAGACTACATCTAAAAAAGTGGAACAATTTCAGAAGACTTTATTAAGATTTACAACATCAGTGTGCCTCTCTGATGGTATGAAGGTGCATTAATGCCTCTGGGACGGACAGCTTAAACACCGTCGATGCAGAATATTCAGAAAAATAAATCTAACAAAGATGATCAGGACTGTTGAACAGACCAGAATGGGACAACATTCCCTCCAAAACCTCTAGACCTGGTCTCCTCAGGTCCTGAATGTTTGCAGAGTTTGCCGTGGATTTGAAGCAGAAGCTTTTGAAATGCCTTGCTGCCATAAATTTAAATCTTCTTAGCAGAAATGTTTGATGTGTTTATTACCTTCTATTGAATAAAACACAGGATTATGAGATTTATTGCTTTCTGTTTTATTTACATTTTGAACAACTTCCCAATTGTTTCAGAATTGGGGTTGCTTTACAGAACATAAAAAACACACACCAAAAAAATCAACAACAAATCTTGTAAAATTGCAGCAATTTAAAGCTCGTCAAGTGTAGATATGTTAGTGGAGAGGGAGGGGGGTTTAAGAAGACATGCCACAAAGATGGATAGGCGACAGCGAGAAGAACATGGGGGGATTTTACTCACCCCAGCGGCAGAGAAGAATGAGCTGGAGGGGTCATTCGAACCATCCAAAAGGTCGTCAGTGTCCAACTACAGACACACCCACCAAGGTTAAGACAGACAGAAACCAAAGGCACCAAACCAGCAGGCAAGAGTCACCGGGACAAACACACACCATCACAACAGAGAGGGGCAAGGAGAGGGCAGAGCACAGTTCAAAGAAACCAGAATGTAAAAAGCATCAGTGTAAAAGAAAAGCGACAGAGGAACAAAATGATAGGATTAACTCAGAAACCAGGAAGCGTTAGTATTTCTCTGTTTGTTTGTTTGTTTTTACTCTTTTTAATGTAAAACCAACTGAAAGCAAAAGCAAACAGTGAGCAGAGGAAAAAACTAGAAACAAGGTTAACGGGAGCAGCGATGAGATGCAGGATTCAGGGTGCCTCAACTCTGAACTGGGGGGGTTAGCGCCGAATATAAACTTATAACAAGCTGCGTATCAAATGCAAGCTTATATTCCGTTATTTAAAATGTACAAACCACTGTTTATCCATCCCTGTACTTACATGGGTCTCAGATCCATGAAGAAAGTCATTGAGAGCTTCTGGGTCGCTGCAGGAGAAAACAGTGTGATTTAAAAATACAATAATATAATTTTTTTATATATTTTTTTAAATGGTATAAAAAATCTGGTCTTTTATTTTGACAAAACAAACTTACCAAATCACATCTAGAAGGCACCTGCCGTCTTCATCATCCATGACAACTGTTGAAATTGAGAAGTATTTTTAAGTTTATGCAAGATTTGTTCCACAGTCACCACTGTTCTTTTATATTTCTATATTAGGGCAGCATAAAAAGAATAATCATTTAAAATTTAGCATGATTATTTTTCAACAATTGACATTTAGGACATCTCTTTTCAAGCAAATCTTTGCACAGTATCATTAATAAGACAACAAATCTGCTTGTTTTTACAAAGCTGTCAAAAAAGTATATAGCAGATTCTTAGAATATTAGATGTAATAACAGGGGTGTAAATATTAGAAAAACATGCGATAATACTGTTCAATATATTTTGCTTCTGTCATCTAAACCAACAGATCGAGTAAATATATAATTATCAGCAAAACATGAACAAATGGTGCTTAAATATAACAAATTCTGGTTTATTGTGATCCTTCAGGATTTGTGAATAATAGTGTTGAATTCTCGTTTAAAATGAGCAATAATACCTAATTTTTACAACTATATTTTAATAATAAAGTGATAATAATGACAGGATTCTACAGGTCTGCTTTTAGAGAAAGATAACATTTAGGAAAGTGATTATTTTTCTGTACTGAGGTTTAAAAATATGGTAGTATTTGTAGTCTGATCAAAATAGTAGAATACAGTTAAAATATCTAGTATTTTACATGTACTCTGATGGTAAAACCAGTATAATTGGTTCACAGTGATGTAAATGTTATGTGCTCAGGTATTAAATGTACAAAATACCTAAATGAACATGGTGGTAAAGACTATTACATCACCTAGTTGTTGTCAAACATTCTTTTGGGTAAAAACACAAGTGCAGAGGCAGAAATGTAAACAAAACAGTTTAACAGGTGTACTCGTATTATATTTGTATTTTTAAAGGTCCTAAAGACAAATAAAACAGTTTAGAGTTGAAGCAGGTCATTTAGTTACTTACAAAGCTAAATAATAAACCTGACAGATAAAAACATGAACTAAACACCAACTAAAAACAGAAAACAAACTGAAAACGCGCGGTTTTCGCTTCGTCTCTCGGAACATTTCGAGCGCTGCCGACTTTTTTCATGTATTAAACCAAAACCAAATGAAACAAACCGAAACGAGTTTTTTATTAAATAAGACACATTATGGGACATTTTTTGAAGGAAAGGCAGCCGCCGCTCGGAGCAGGTCGGCGTATCGCAGCCGTAAAAACCCACAGTGCGCAGGATATGAATGGAGACGATGCAAACGGACGGCTACATGCTAACTGGTGTTTTTAACGAGCTTTGCACGCATACTTTACCGATTTAACCACGCATGTAGTGTTTGACAGCACCGCAACTACTTTAAGAGTCAAACGTTTGTTTTCGAAACCCAACTTCGCCGCTATTTTAAGTGGTTTTGATGCATCTGGGTTGACTTTTGTTAGCCTAGCAAGCTAACCTGCTATCAACAATATTCAGACGTACAGCTAGCTGGAGCCTTTGACATTCAAAACAAACCACAGAGTGACACAATTTAAACACCGATACCGCACGGCGGCGCCCGGACCGGACCGAAGAGGAGCGGTTCGGTGTGTCGAGAGGCGTAAACGCAACTACGCGGCGGTCTGTCGCTGATTATTGCAAGCAGAGAATATGAGTTAATGTTGGAATACTCTTGGATGAGGGGGGTAATGCTTGGGATTTCGTTGGAAAAATGAGCCTGTTTTGCGGGGCGGCGCGGCACCGTGGCGCTTCTGTTGCGGTGCCGGTGCGGTTCGTGTGCGCCGCGCAGTTAGCAGATATCGCAGCTTTGTAACCGTTATTGGGTTTAATGGAGAAATTGTTACATTGTAACAAACTCACCCGAGACGTTAGAGGTGCAGGCAGCGCGGGGTCTCCAGCACAGCCGAGCACGGGCTGCTCAACAGGACCCGACCGAAGGCAGGAAGCGGTTAACTTCCGCCCTGCCTGACTGAAAATACGTGTTGTTTACTCACACTGGACGCAACGTTTGCATTGTTATAGCAGATTTTAACATGACAATACAATCAGAAAGAAAAAAGTTAACCTGAAACTCTCAGACTGAAGAAGTCTCTGGGAGGAGAGACGAAACTTTTCATTAAAGAAGAACCCTTCCGGAGGACTTACTTTTTTTTTTTCTTTTTGATTTATCTACCTAGATGACTCAGATGCATATAATAATAGTACAATACAATGCAATTATTTATTAAAAGGTTTAACATTTTGTTTGATGTAAGCAGTGTTAAAAATGTACATTATTTAAATCACTGCAACAAAGATATCTGATAAAATCAAAGAGGAACTAGACCACTAGTTTGGGAAATAGTTTAAAAGTCGGTGAAGTGATCCATTTATGTATTATATGTTGCATAAAAACTGCATGTAAGTTACCTATGATGCTTTTTATTTTATTTAAAAATATTCACAAAACGAAAAATAAACTTGCTTCTAGGAATGTTCCCTATTATCAATGTTTGTAAGCAATCCTTTTATGGAGATAATTTTTCTAAAGGTTTATGTAAATGTCAAAGTGTAAAAGTTAAATAACATTTACAGTTGGTACTCACGCGTTAATATTTTTTCTTTTCAGATTTGGAGAATATTAAAATTATGGAGGAGTGCTACGACATGCCTTTGAAGAAGGAACAGCTGGAAGAAGGATTATATTAAATTACAAGTTATTTAAATAATAATAAACAGTGTGCAGTAGAGGAATAAACACTTTGTTATTTCTGGAACTTGATTCATAAAAGATACAAAAAAAGGTTCAAAATTTAAGGAGCTAAAAAGTTAATTAACTAGTTTTTCACTGAAATGTAAAAAAAAAGGCACAGAAATCTGACAAAAATGTCCCAGAAACTAAAGTGCAGCTTACAGCAGCCAATGTTTCCTCGAGCAAAAATGTATTTTCTAAACCTCCACATCTGTCCATCAGAGGTTTCTGTGTAAATATGCAAAAATGAATAATTAAAGCTGAAAAACCTCATACTTAGTCTGCTTCAGCACATAAAATGTGTATATTAATCTGTGTATGAAACAATAGGCCAGTTTTTGCTCCATTCAAAGGCTTAAATAATCTGAATGCTGCTTTAATTCAGCAGTGCACCAAGAAGAAAGGTTGTATTTTGATAAATTACAGGGGTTTGATAGTGCTCAGTATGAAATCTGTTTAATATAGTTTAACGCAAAGAATATGGT
>NW_013952538.1:323746-329499 GCF_001266775.1 Austrofundulus limnaeus
CCAGTGAAATATATTTATGTTTGTGGTTGTAATGTGACAAAATATGGAAAAGTTCAAGGGGTATGAATACTTTTGCAAACCACTGTATTTTTTTAACTCCCGGTTTGATAATAACATAATTTTGGTAACTCAGCTACTTAATGATAATGGGAATCTGCTTAACTATTTTAAATTTCTGTAAACATTTGATATTTCTGTAACCCCAAAAGAATTTGCTATTCCTTCTGGTATTCTTGCATTGTTAAAGGATGCTGAGAAACCAATCTGTGTTCCATCATTTGATATCTTAACTTCAGTAGGTAGGTTAATGCTTTTCTGTCAAGTCAAGGAATAATAATGGCAACATTGTGTCACTACTTCAAGGAGACATTACTAGTATTCCCCGTGTTGTTTATCACTGGTCTAATGTAGTAAATGATATAAACTGGGTCAATGTGTGGAACCTGCCTTACAAGTACTTACTTTTAAACAAAGTAAGGGAAGTATCATACAAATTAATTCATAGATATTACCCTGCCAAGCAGTACATGTTAAATTTAAAAATGACATGTGTGTGAACTGTTCTCTGTCTGAACCTGAATCTGTGATTCTGTTGAATGGAACTGTCAGTATACTGCCACCTTCTGGAGAGAAGTGAGTCAGTATATCCAAGTGAAGATGACTGTTTTCTCTTTAAGTTGTTTTTCTGATTTAAATTTCAACATAAAGCATATTAAAATGCTGTCCTTCAGGTCATGTGACACTTTTTAGTCCAATAAGAAAACAGAAAACTCAAAACAGCTGAGGGCTTCTGCATGCTCCATCCAAACTGTCTAAATCAGCTCTTCTTGTTGCAGTTTCATGACAAAAATCACTTCATTCTGTTCACAGCTTTGAATCTGCTGCCCCTTCTAGTAACAACCTGCCAGCAGAACTTTTAACCCGCTCTACATAAGAACTGACCGTGTGATTGGTCAGAAGTTTGTGGTCGTGTTTGTTTGTGTTGAAAGCTCTCAAACACTTTTAAGTGCTTTAAACAATGGCTTCCAAAAAAAAAAAACATTTAAATTGAGACAGCAGTATTTTATTTGCGTCTCGCTTTTGCTACCTGTGCTTAACATTGTGGTACTCATGTGAATCAAAGAGCAAAATGTGTTTTAAGGAGTGAAAATAGGTCTGAAAGTTGTATCTAACTGGATGAAATGAGTTTAATTTTCTGATAAGAGGGTGACATCTTTAATAAATTTGTGCAGAGAAATGAGAATCAGTACTTTTAGCAGAGATTATTTTTTAACAACTGAAACCATTACATCTGAAATAAACTGATGCCCCAAGCATAGAATAAAAAGTCAATTCATTACAGCACTAATGGACACTTGTAGTGTTTATTTTTGACATTTGATCAGGGGAGAGCGCGAACGCAGTCCCCCACTACCAGAAATTATGCAGTCGAGATTCCCACATTTGGGGAATTCGCATAGGTCAGCACAACCGGAGTGCAATGGCTGAGCCTCACCATGGGTGAACCACCTTCTTGATCATGGTATCTCCCCTGCCAGGTAAGTATGAGTTGTTCAGCTCCATCACAGGGAGGTCTTTCACTCACACACCGCTCTGACTCACGGTCACCACAATCTCACAACTAAACAGGAAAACACTGGAGCTGAAACTCTTCAGCTCCTCTCTTCAAACCAAGCAGTTCACACACACACTCACACACACTGACTTATTTTAGTTTAAAACACACACGCTAGTGTTCCCACAATGCAATGCAGCATGTGTGCACAAAAAGCTAACTGACAGATGTGACTTGTTTCGTCCATTCATTCTCCTAAAGTAAACCAACAAGCCAACAGAGCTCAGATTAACTCAATCCAAACTGAACAGCAGCTGTAATCTGAGCCACTCTCATCAGAAATGTAGAGAAATGAATAAAAACACAGCTCACGTTTGTGTTTGTGCTAACAGTGACGCCACTTCCTGTGTCTGCCCTCAGACTGCAGTAGAGCCGCTGCTGCCCCCTGCTGTTCAGAAGAAAAACTACATTCAGTGACGATAAACAAGACTTGAAAACAGGAGTTTCTACTAATCTACAAAGCCTGCCAGGAAACATGTGGGACTTTATTTACCTTTTGCATTCTATGTAATACTTTTACATTACCTCGCAAACTTCTGCATTCCCTCACAATATTGTTTTGCATTCACATGTAAGTTTGTTTTTTATGAACTAAATTAATCAGACATTTATTTTGAAATATCCGGTCACCAAAACAGGATGTATCGCCACAAGTTTGAGATATTGACATTGATGTTGTGTGGCTGCAGCTGTTAAAATATCTGCATATTACAGACTTTCATGCATGTCTGATTTAAAGTAGTAGTCTGACTCGCTAATGGTGAGCATGTGAATTTGTTAATAAATTGTCAGACACAACAGTGAAAAATGACTTGTGAGGGAAAGCGAAAAGTGTTTAAAAGTTACACAACACTATGGCATGAGAACACAGGAAAAAAATGCCCTCACGTCCTCTGACTTCTGAGTTAACATCGACATAAAAAAAATTGTCATGAAATATTTAAACTGATGCTGCAGTTTTAAAAAAGGTTTCACCTTCATTATTTGTCCTACGAAACTTCCATACAGCTGTCTCATTTTTCAGATTCACTAAATTGTAAGAACTACCAAAATCTATTTAGTTCAGTAGTACGCTTCAAAGAGTTAAATAAACCTATGACTGCAATAACTCAATATTATAAAGAGATCTTCTTTTACATGTGAGGGGAGGTGCACCGTTCCTGGAGGTACTGCAATACCAGGTCGATGCGTGGAGTGGACGGAGCAAGCCCCTATTCCATCTCCCTGTTCCAAAAATCAATTTAATATATGGTCCCCGGGTAGGGGACGTATCAGATATTAAACTGATAAGAACAGATACTACACTTGATCTTAGCCAAAAGGCCGAGAAGCGATAACATACAATTCTCAGAGGAGACCACCTCATCCTCCTCACTGACGTTCTGACTCACGGTTCACAAATTAAATTGTACATTTCGTATATTAACATTATTATTTTTTATTTTACTACGAACACTAATAATGTAAATTCCAGATCGTGTAATATTTAATATATTCTACGGCTTAAAATATATAAAACTAATGCCTACAAAGAAAAGACGCCGTGCTGTTTCCGGGTCACGTGAAACTTTTTAGTCCAATAGAAAAACCGAGAAATTTAAACAAATAAACAGCTAAGCGTAATTCACAAACACGTTTAAATAATTAGAATACATTTGCACAAAGATAGATACGTCATTTCAGTTTCACCGTTTGATTTAAATAAACTTGTGTGGTCAAAGTAAATTAAAACATTAAGACACGAACATCCGATGTAGCGCCTCCTGGTGAGAGGAGGGCTAACTGCAGCACTTCGCCGTCAAATTAAAAACAAATATCTCGGTGAAAAAATGTTCACATTATTATGGAAGCCCATTTCCGCCACACTGATAAAAAAATAAATAAAACTTGTATCTCATAATTATGACTTAGCTATCTCATAATTATGAGATACTATCTCATAATTATGACTTAGCCATCTCATAATTATGAGATAGTATCTCATAATTATGACTTAGCTATCTCATAATTATGACTTAGCTATCTCATAATTATGAGATAGTTAAGTCATTATTATGAGATACCATCTCATTATTATGAGATACTATCTCATAATAATGAGATAGCTAAGTCATAATTATGAGATAGCTAAGTCATAATTATGAGAAACAAGTTTTATTTTTTTATCAGGGTGGCGGAAATGGGCTTCCATACATTATCGTATTTGCTGCTGGATTTAAATGGTTGGATAAAAAGAGCAGAAATCAATTTATCGCAGAAAACTTTTAGTTTAAAATGTTAAAACAAAAACTATAATATTTAACTCTGAACCAAATCGTGCAAAACACCCCTACGACCAGTCGACGACCTTAACATTAATCACTGTTTAATGTTTATACACCTAAACGCGACTTTAGTTGTCTTTTGTTTAAACAGCTCAGAGGAGCAAATATTAGTTGTAAACCTAATTTTTAATTCAATCCAATAATTAGACGAGGCCAATTGACCTGGTCCTGATCCAGTGACGTCATCTTCACTAGAAGTAAAAGTTCTGCCAAAAATAATCCCAGAATTCATGACTCAGTTGTCTAAGATAAAATGTTTGTTTATAGATGTCTCGTAGAATCTAAAATAGCCTAAATAAAAGGAATAAATAAAAAATTAAATCACAGTAACAAAAATGTTAATTTATTCAACTTATTCCAAATTAGATATATAATAAATCAAAAATATTCTTAGCTTGTTTGAGCTATAGAGTGCTTATTTCATTCAAATCACATTGATTAGCTTTTTATTTTTTAACAAAAAGTCCGCATTACAATCTCTTCTTTTTAAAAGTTTTCAAGCTAACACTAATAAAAGTGCTAAATTCTTTTAAAATAATCCGACACAATTCAACTGTAAAGTCAGCATTATTTATTCTAACAGCCACCAGATTGCACAGAGACACAGTTCCCCGCCAAAATAAAACATTTTGAACACGTCATAGAAAACCAACATTTTAGTAAAAACACAAAGTGAGGCAGCACAACGACACCTCTCTGAGCACATTCTGAGTCGTACAAAAAAAAAGTCAGCTGGTTCCAACCCTGAGGATTCTGAAAACACCAGAAAGTCTGGTAAAAACAGATAAAGACGAAGGCACAACGCTGGATGTGTTTCAAGTCATTACTAACTATTAACTGCTTTAGTTTATTTTTTGCATTTACTGAACATGATAAACGCACCGTACCGTTAAAAATGAGCTCCGAGCTAAACTGGAGAGAACTTTTCACATTCAGCAAGAATTCAGGTAATTTTTGGCAAAAGAAAAAAAAAATACAAAAACTGTAAACAACTAAACCGAAGTGGTTCTTCTTCTTTAAGCACAAAGTGACACTGTCCAAAAAAGAAATGAACGCACACCTGCTTTGCTTTGCATTCACACAAATTAAACGCAAAACTCCAGTAATCAGCAGGTTTTGTCAGTTAGTGCTTCGTTTGAGAAACTTAAGGACCTCAGATTCAAAGGGATATAAAACTAAAGGCAGCAGCAAAAATTCAACAATCACAGCAGCTGAAATTTGATTAATAATCACCTCAAAGCACTAAAACTCAAACTGAGATGAATGTTTAAAAACTAAACAGGTGTAATATTTTAGATTGATTCTAAAGGAAAAGTGACAACTTTAAACATTATTGACGTCAACTACAAAAACGAGTGTAAAAATTCTGTAGGCAGTTTAGTTTTTATACTTTTAAAAATATATTAGCATTAGAAATGTTTAGCATTATATTGTATTAGTTTCAGAGCTAATAAACTTAGCATTAGCTCTTGAGCTAACATGGTTGGGGCCAGAGTTTATAAATATAATGTTAGCTCCTGAGCTAATATATATTGCAAAACATGGGATTAGTTTCAGATTTAATAAATTTAGCGTTAGCTCTCGAGCTAATAATATTAGTTCTCAAGCTACTATAGTATTAAAAATGTTAGCCCCTGAGCTAATATTTATTGAAATATAGGGTTTTAGCGTCAGAGCTAATAAATTTAGCATTAGCTGTCAAGCTAATAAGGTTGTTAGCTTCCACTTGATATCTATCTATCTATCTATCTATCTATCTATCTATCTATCTATCTATCTATCTATCTATCTATCTATCTATCTATCTATCTATC
>NW_013952538.1:330526-331512 GCF_001266775.1 Austrofundulus limnaeus
CTATCTATCTATCTATCTATCTATCTATCTATCTATCTATCTATCTATCTATCTATCTATCTATCTATCTATCTATCTATCTATCTAATTTCACCATATATTTGTTTAAGAGCTAAAGTCAAAGCTAAGATAAAGGGTTAAAGCCTTCTATGTCAGTGTGACGATATACCTTTTAAATTTATAAAAACTGAAGAGCCTACAGTATTTTTTCTGTCTTGTTTTTATAGTGTTGGTAAAAGTTTATCAAATAATGTCTAATGTTACAACTAGTCGTATATCTCATTAAGATTCAAGCTGTTTTATATTTGTGGTTTTAAACATCCTGTTTCAAATATAATCTGTGGAAGTGAATCTGTTCCAGCACTAGTTTCAGTTTTTAGTCGTCCCCTCTTTGTTCTTCCGCCTCTGAAGCTCTGAAGGGACTCAGCGTCAGTCGGCGCCACATCCTCGAACCGTTCGAACACCGTCGTCACGCCAAGCTCCGCTGCAGCCAATCACATCGCTCGCTGACGAAGAGTCCCGCCCTCTTCGGATCTGCCGCTGCCCGGCAACAAGGGACTTAACTCTGGGGAAAAGAAAGAAAATCATAGGAAACGTGATCGAGAACCCTGAACCAGACCATCGATCCCAGCGTTCCTTCGTCTCACCTCGCATCTCCGTTTCCATCTTAGAGTTGTTTTCAGAGTTCGGACTGCCGGCGCCGCCGCCGCTCTTCGCTCCGTCCTCGGCGTTCAGCTTGACTTCGTCCAGTTTCACCTCGGCGGGTTTCTTCCCGTCCATGGCGTCCATCTTCACCAGGCAGAGCGTCTTCAGCAGGCCCATGCTGTCGAAGTGCTCTCCGGAGCGCTCGTCTCGTTTCCTCAACATCTCCAACACCTGCGGCCAGGAAATGGGCGGGATCAGACAGAAAAATAAAATAAAATAAAATAAAATAAAATAAAATAAAATAAAATAAAATACATACATACATACATACATACATACAT
>NW_013952538.1:331612-347797 GCF_001266775.1 Austrofundulus limnaeus
AAATAAGACACTGCTTGGAGGAATAAACAGTACGAACATTTTTTTTCAAAATAAAAGCTTTGGATTCCTCAAAGGAATGCAGATCACCGGAGGTTTTCACTGAGCTTCAGATGATGTCGTGCAACAATAAAAACCTCACAGAGAAAAGGGGCGGAGCCTCCAGGTCCGAACGCACCTTCATGTATTTGTACGACTTGAGTTCGCTGAGGTTCTCCTCCAGGTAGAGCAGGTAGAGCGAGAGATCGTCCCAGTGGCCGTCGGGTTTGGGCAGGACGCTCACCGTGGGGAGGGACTGGTAGGTCTCCAGGAAGTGGGCGTATCCCTGGAAGAGGAGGGGGCGGAGCCCAGCGTAGATGATGACGGGGAAGAGTAAACTGAAGGCGATCAAGTTGACCAGACTGGAATTAAGTAAAAACAAAATGATAAAGATTGAAAGCTCCGACACCAAAAGCAAAAGGGGTGCAATACTTTTTTTGTCTGTTAGCAAAATATCTCATGAACCAGCAGCTGGATTTCAATGAAACCTTCAGAAGATAATCGTTACGTTGACGTCTACAAGTGATTAACTTTTGGTGTCAACTTGATTTAAGATGGCCGCCCCAGCTAACTGAACTTAGCCGACACAGAAATGAATATAACTTCATGAATGTCACAGCTAAAGACCTGAAATTTAGCAATGTAGCAGCTGAGAGTCAGTCGCATCACATAACTTAACTGCTACTAGATGAGGTGATGTAAAATATAATTTTACAGGAGTTGACCAAGTAAAATAAAATACCTGAGCAAATAGAAGACTCCCACAGCGATGAGCTTACACTGCACCCTTTCAGGGATGCTGGTGTCATTGACGAGGAGTCCGACTCGCAGGGGGCAGCCGAAGTCGTCGGTGACGGAGGCCATGTGGAGGTAGTAGCCCAGGTAGAGGCAGGCGAGCAGCAGGATGAGCAGCGTCAGGCCACGGCACAGCAGGTAGCAGGACAGCAGCCGCCGCGAGCAGCGCTTGGTCAGCAGGAACTTCTCCACCAGCGGGTAGCTGAAACAGCCCTCCGTCAGCTCGCTGCGCAGAGAGAGGACAGAAGAGACGGCTCACAGACCGAGCGGGCCCGGGACGGGACCGGATCCGCAGGTGAGGTCCGTACCTGTCCGAGGTGAGCAGGCCCGATGTGGCCAGGCGTTTGGCCAGAGTGACGGCGTTGTTGTAGCAGCGATCCAGCTCCTCCATGATGAAGCCCAGGTCCGACTGCAGCAGCGGCGCCGCCACGAACCTCCAGATCAATGCTGGGGTGTACATGAGGACCGCCACCAGCAGCAGGACGTAGGGAAAGAACTGAAGACGGACAAGCAGACTGGAAAATTAGCTTCATGCTGAAAGATCTGTGCTGAAAATGTTGAACAGCAAAACTCTGTTAAATGGAAATTAAACAGCTAACGTTTGATAAAAGTAGGAAAACAGATGTGATAAAGGTGTTGAAAAATAGAAAAATATGTCAAAAAAGCTTAAATGAGCAGAAATTATGGGTGAAGTTAGCAGAAAATAATAAATATTTTCAAAAGTAGCTTAAAAAGCAGAAAAAATTATACTACCAGAGAAGTTACAAGAAGCAAAAAAGATGAATTTACAAACAAAACATTAAAAGTAAAATATAAAACTGAAATTCAGACAAAAGAATAAAAAACAAGCAGAATAATTATAAACGTGACCTTGACTCTTTATTCTGTGACCCTGAAATTAGTAGGAGTCTGCTGATTTAAAAAGAAGCTGAAATTATAATAGGTTGTAAAAAAAAGCTAAAATCAGATTAAATTAGCTGAAAAGTAGATTAAAAAAGCTGAAATTAACAGAATTTACATTTGCTGAATAAAAAAATTAAGAAGCTGTAATTATAACAAAACCGTGAATTTAGCTGAAAAAAACTAAAATTAACAGAAATCAGCTGAAAAGTAGCTTTAAAAACCTAAAATTATCTGAAAGAAACTAAAGAAGCATGTTTGCTGAATTAAAAAGCAAGAAGCTGAAATTTTCACAAAACTGTCAATTTTGCTGAAAAAAACTAAAAGTAGCTTAAAGAGCTGAAATTAGCAGAAATAGACTGGAGAAGCACACTTGCTGACTTAAAAAAAAAAGGTAAACAGACCATCAAAACGTGAATTCAGCTGAAACATTCTCAATTTAGAAAAAAACAAAACAAAACATGAAAATATTTGAATCTGCAGAAATGAACGGACAGGGAAGTAAAAAGTGAAAAAAGAACGTGGACCGACAGGCGGGATTAGAAACACGACTGACAACAAAGGAAACTGTCGACATCTCAGCGCCTCAGATTATCTGCTAGATTGACGCTCCTGCTCTGTAAAATCAGAGATTAACGTCACATCATGCCTCCGCTCAAACAAAGGTTTAATCTGAACAGACGAGTCGGACAAGTTTTAATAATCAGAGTCACGATTAATTACAGAACATCCATCATCATTTCCCTTAGAGAGTGTGTGTGTGTGTGTGTGTGTGTGTGTGTGTGTGTGTGTGTACCTTGTGTAACCACAGATGGAAGGTGTGTGTGTGAACAGCCGCCCAGCAGTAAGAATCCACGTAAGCAGCCTGACGCCACGAGAAGTTAGTGGGAGAAAAACAGCTGATCTGAGTCCCTGAGACAAAACAGAAACAATTAGAGAACTTCCTGCCGTGTCGATGCTCAACGCTGAAAATCTTTAATAGCAAAACTGTCAATATGAGTTACCGTCAAATTGAGCAGCTGAAAAATGGCTGAAAGGAGGAAAACAAAAGTAAAAAGTAGCCGAAACTATTTGAAATTAGCAGACAGATGGTGAATGGAGTAAAAAGCTCACATTGTCAAAAATAAATAAATAAATAAAACGGAGCCCCAAAATGTTGCAATATATTGTAAAATAGCAGCCAAAATTAGCTTAAAAAGTTGAGTTTGCAGCTTTTTCAGAGCATGTTTGCTGAATTCAGTAGTAAGAAGCTGAAATTTTCACAAAATTGTGAATTTAGATGAAAAAAAGCTCAAATTAGCTGAAAATAGCTACAAAGAAGCTTAAAAATTAATTAAAAGCCTAATTTAGCAGATGGTGAACAGAGTAAAAAAGCTCACATTTGAAAAAAAAAAGAAAAGGAACCCCAAAATGTTGTGATTTATTGTAAAATAGCTAAAGCAGAAAAAAACTAGCTAAAAAAGTAGCTGGAAAAAAGTTGTTTGCAGCTTACAAAGTAGCTAAATCTAAAAGAAGCAGAAAAAAGCTAAATTAGCGAGAAGAAGCTGATTGAAGCCTAGAAACATTCAGACTAACAAAAGATTAACTGAAAGGAGCAGACAGATAGCTAAAACAGCAGTAAAAAAGCTAAAATAAGCAAAAAAAGAAGCTGAAATTAGCACAAAGAAGATGAAAAAAGCAGAACCAGGACAAAAGGTGAAAAACGCTGTGGAGATTTATAAACATTTTAGTTGTGGCTCTATTCATTTTCAATGAGAAGAAATGACAGAAAAAGCTAAATATAACTATAAATTGCTCAAATACCAAATGTCATAAATGAGCTGAACGTTTTGATTTATGAATTGTGTAAACAGCACATAGATGCTGAAAAACGTATGTAAGAAAAACAAACCGCTGGTTTCATTTACATCAACTTGTCTCAGGATAAAAGGAGAATAAATAAAAACCCAGTAGAACCCACTGGTCAGCCGAGACTCACCGACTGAGACCTCCTGAGCGAAGGCCAGCGAGATGAGGAGGAGCGGCAGCCCCACCACCACACAGGTCACCATCTTGTCCACGGCCAGCTCGGTCCGGACGCTGCGGTACCGAGCCTGGTTCGGCTCCTTCAGCAGGAAGTCCGTGAACACGTACTCTGTAGCCACATGTGCGATGGCCATCTCTCCGTCCTGGAATGACCTGATAATGTAATTATTATAAATATTATACCACAGATTCATCTAATTATGCCTTAAAATAAAAGTTCAAACTAATTCCAGTTTTAAGCATCAGTGACTTTTTATTATTCTTATTTATACATTTACAATGTCTGCACCTGCTCCAAACGTTTAATTCAAATTATAGCATTTTTATTTTTCCTATTAAGGAACAAGCCATACTAGATTTTAATATCAAATATGTAGTTTGCACTATAAAGAAGTAGACGAGTAAACTCATTTATTTTGCTTTAAATCCTCATAAAATGCTCACTTTAAGAGATTTAGTTTTGATTAAATAACAGCAAAGGTTCAGCAAATAATGCAAGTCTATGAGAACATAGAGTTGATGTAAAATATACAAGTGTCGACTCACATTTCAGTTAACCACCGTGATAATTTAAAGAAATAATTATTTCCACACTGATGGTTACCAACAATGACTGTGGTTACCTGACATACCTGTGATTAAGTAAAAAGTATCAGAGGTTTACAGTTCAGGTGACTCTTTGTGACAAATCTGTTTCTATCAATAACATCCCACAGTATCAAACTACAACAAATACCCTGTTTTAAATAAACAAACTCAGAAGAAAAGCAACTCTTTGGGTTTATGTGGTTAAAAATGATGAATTAAACTCGTGACGGCGACATCAACAGGCTTCTTTGTTTCAACACAAAATGTTGTTTTCAAACAGTAAATGTCATTTTTGGCGAAAATTACAACTAATAAATATTGTTGTTGGATTTATTTTAAAACTTAACTCGTTGCATTAGTGTTTTGGATCAGTCTATCTCCTGGCTGAGTTCAGCCTCAGGTAACAAAAACACTGTTGTTTGTTTTGTCTAAAAAGCGGATTGTAAAAAAAATTAAAACTTACCAACAGGGCTCCGGTTGTTTGTGTTTTAATATTTAAACCGTCATAGCTGTGGTTAAAAAGACTTGTTTTGATTAAATCCCTGGAAAGCTCATAAATAGCAGCGGCGCCGCGCGTAAACAATAAAAACAAAAAAGCAGCAAGTTACTTTCGAAAAGGCCTTCTTCTTCCTGTAAGAAACAAACTTCTTCCGCCTTTCTTACTGCTGCCTTCACGGACACACCAACAGCGTCGGATTTTTTGAAACAACAACCAGAACAATGGCTATAACTTGGTCAATGTTACAGATATTGTGCTAAAAATTGATGTGACAGTAGCTGAGAGTCATCCTCAATACAAACTCCAAGAGATCACGCATAACACCATTTATAATGTTTGATCAAAGCAGCTATGATTCTGTTAGCTTTTAGCTAGTGTTTAGTTGTTTCCAGTTACTTTTAGCTTTTAGCTTGCCATTTGCTGTTTTTGTTAGGCTTTAGCTATCATTTTATTGGATCTATGTTTTAGCTTTTCTTTTACTAGATTTACTTTTAAGCTACACTTTGTTACATTTTAGTTTAAGGCTGATATTTTACTACTTTTAGCTAGCCTTTTGTTACTTTGAGCATTCAGCAAGTGTTTTTCTTATTTTATCTAGAATGTTAAACTTTTAGCTTTTAGCTAGTACTTTGTTTTAGATTTTAGAAAGAGTGTTGTTATTTTAAGCAAACATTTAACTAATTTTGGCTTCTAGCTTGCTATTTGATATTTTTAGTTAGGCTTTGCTACTTTTAGCTAGTCTTTTGGTTTGATTTTTGATTTAGCTAGTTTTTGTTGGATTTACCTTAGCATTTTGCTACATTTTAGCTTATGGCTATGACTGTGCTACTTTTAGCAAATATTATGCTACATTTATCTTTTAGTAGCATTTTGCTACGAGCAGTTTGGCATTTTTCTAATTTTTACTTTTTTTTTCCTTTTTTTGCTAGATTTACATTTTAGCTAGCCTTTTGTTACATTTTAGCCTTTGGCTACCATTATGGTACTTTTAACTAGTCTTTTGTTACATGAACCTTTAATCTAGGTTTTAGCTTCTTTTTGGACATTTAACATGTGTTGCTTCTTTTACCTGGTAATGTTCAAATTTTAGCTTTTAGCAAGTAGCTACTTTGTTTGTTTAAGATGTTAGCTATTGTGTTGCTATTTTCAGCTAGCCTTCTGCTATTTTTAGCTTCTAGTTTCTATTTGCTATTTTTAGTCTTTTCTACTTTTACCTAACCTTTTGCTTAGATTTACCTTTTAGCTAGCCTTTTACTACTCTTTAGCTTATGTCTACTATTCTGCAACTATTAGCTATTTTGATAGATGATCTGCTACAACATTTGAACACAGTCAAAACATTCACCGCTTTATACAAATATTTTTAGTCTGGACAATACTGACTATTTGAAAAGTTGTAATAACTCTCTTTTTCTTCTATAAAAATACATTTACTTAGAGTAAATATACCCCTGGGTGCATTTTTTTAGTCCTAGGACTGTTTTTTAAAGAAGTACATACCCAAAGTTGAGCAAAAAACACCTTTAAAAAGTGAATTTTGCATAATAGGTCCACTTTAACCATCGACAGCAGTCCTTGAACGCACCATCCCTTCAAGTAAAAGCAGCATCAAGCTTAAAACACAAAAATAAACCATGAGAAAGTTTTGGTTCGTTGTCCACACACATAAAGGGTTTCTGTTTTTGTGTAAAAGCTGTTCTTGTGTAATAATGTGCTCGGTTTTCTGTGGAAACATCTGAGGAGGATAAAAAAAAACATGTAATTGTTGATGTCGCGATGAATTCTGGGCATTCTCGCTGTGCCTTTTGTGGTCCTCCCAAACTTCTCTGGGCAGTGTCAAGCTTGCAAATATGGGCACAATTCCGCCGGAAATTTCAGGAAATTACTTAAGAAATTAAAAGTTTTTACATGAAGAAAAGACTCGCCAACTTTTAGAAGGGGCAATTTTGCATTATTTCAAGGATTATTAGGCCTTTATTCTGAGTCTAATCTCACAAGATCCAATTTCCTAGTTCAAACTGAAGGCACCATCGCCGACTTCTTCGACAACAGATCATTGATTCAGCCATGGTGTTTATTTTGAAAGGGCCTCCCGGAAGCAGCTCGCTCTCTAACTGACTCCATCTTGACGCCGGCGGCTCCCTCGTCGCCTCCATTCATTTCGTTCGCGCACAGTCGCATCCGAGTAGCGAGCCCTCCCCTCCTGCTTCTCTCCGCCTGGAAAGATGGCTGCTCCGGCGGTGGTGGTGAGGAGCTCCGGCCCGCCGCTCTGCCCGAGCTTCGCGGAGGTCTGCTCGTTCCTGGAGAGGTACGGAGCGGCGCTGGACCTTCCCGAGATGACTTTCCCGGAGATGGAGGTGTATCTGCGGGACACCGCGGAAGGTGAGCGACCGTTAGGAGAAGTAGTGGCAGGAAAGAAAGCTGCGACACTCACCGAAGAAGGGGCCAACACTACGACCATCATCATGGTGATGATGAGGAGCGGGGTGGAAAATGTTGTGTTTAGGGACCCGGACTTTTAGGCTGTAAACTGAACCGGTAATTTTACAGTTAATGACCCGGGTCAGAGCCAGTTTTACTGGATAAACAGGGAGTTTTGCGGGGAAAAATATGGAAAGACTTGTGTATTAAAGTTGGGGGAAACGGAGACACCCAAGCCAAGAAGCACAACGTTTGGCACCATGTTTTGTTCGGTATCAGGTGACAGGTCGCCCGCAATGTTGTCACGGCTGCTTTTGATCTTTTAAACTTGACGGTGATGGGGCTCCGATCACACACAGACAACCGGCTAGCTCCGGAGCCTCGTCAGGTGGATTTTTTTTTTCACCGGCCTTCCCTCACAGCCAGTTCCCGGTAATACAGGGGGTCCCTGTGCGGTCACGAACATTACATTATCACCCCAGTCGGTATTTTTCGCGGCTGTCAAAACCCAGAAAGCGACGATCACCGACAAAACTCGGGATGTTATTTTTTTCGCAAGAGGTAAAACCTGGACATGCGCATTAGCCACTAGCTAACAAGCTAGCTCCAGCGATTCATTCAAGTTTTCACAAAACGAGAAAATCTACTGTTAATTCACCACATTATCGTTTAATAAGAAACTATTATTAGTAGTTTCCTTGTTTGTTGAAACACGTGTGTGCCTTTCTCGCTACTATGTGTTTAGTTATTAGTCGTTTAGCTCCGATAACGTATTTTTTATCCCTAAAAATCAAATCAAACGCAACAGCTCAAGCGTTTACTGTAGATGACCTTCATATTTCACTTCTTAAAACCTGACTAACATTTGTTTCTTGGTCTGTATTCTGAAGTTTAGTTTAAATAAAGGTACGAACGAAGATCATAATTTGCCAAACTAGTAGAGAAAACTAGAATTTCCAACAAATTAAAAGGTCCCATAAATGCCTCACATTATGTCACCCATAAAAACATGTTAATTAGTTCTGTTTGGTGTACTTTTAATTAGTGACATAATAATAATAATAACAATAATAATAATAATAATAATAATAATAAATTGTAAGACCTAAATCTATATGCCATGCATTTTATACAACAAAGTAATAATACATTAAAAATTTACTCATATTATATTAAATATAATCAAAAGCTGTTCTTTAAAAGCCAAAAGTTTCAGTCTTGTAAAATGTCCTTTGTTTTTAAGAGATGGTTTAAAATACTGTTTGAAATTATTGCTCATTGCTGTTTATTTTTTTATTTGTTAATAATATTTGGTGTTATAAATCACTTGTTTTACTTTTCCTCCCAACATTTTAAATCCTAAAGGTAGTTTATTTGTTACTGATTTTTTTTGAATTAATCAATAAATGACCTCAAAATGCAAGAAATTTCATATTGCAGATATGATATGTTTTGTTTAGTAAAATGTGTTGATTTGAACTTTTTATATAACAGAAATATGTTTAAAACTGATTTTGGTGTCTTAAAATGAAAATAAAATCAGTTTAGACTTTATAAGAACATAAAAACTATTTTTTAATTTAACTTCATAATTATAATGCTTGTTTTTAGTTCCCAAACCTCTGGTGGATCTTCACGTGAAGCTGCTCAGAAAACTGGGGAAGTCTGTGACGACCGACCGCTGGGAAAAATACCTGGCTAAGGTCAGGAGTGTTTGATTGTTTCCACATCTGAAACAAGCTGCTTTTTATCATAAATAACACAAGGAACAGAAGTTTTTCACAGCAGAAATGATTCCTAATTTCCTGCAGGTTTGTCAGGAGCTGAACAGCACGTGGGCCTGGGAGCTGGAGCAGAAGGGGTACCAGGAGATGTCTATGGAGTGCAAGTCCAGCATCCTCAAGGTAAAACCCTTGAAGACCACTCGGTGAAACGATTCGCCTTGGAGCTGCAGAACTTTGACCTTTCTCTTCTTCCCGCCTCTCTTAGTATCTGTGCGAGTGTCAGTTTGACGACAACCTGAAGTTTAAGACGTTTGTCAACGACGAGGACCCGGAGAAGATGCGCCTGCAGCCCGTCGGTCGGGACCAGCAGGGCTTGATGTACTGGCTGCAGCTGGACCAGGACCAGAACATCCGGCTGTACACAGAGGAGCAGGACGACCTGGACGGATCCACCTGGAAGTGCATCGTCAGGTTGCTCCCGTCGTCCCTCGCCTCGTTTCCGCCGCCTTTATTTATTTAAAACAACAAAAGTTATTTTGTCTTTTTTTTTTTTTTATTCACAGGAATCGTAACGACCTGGCCGAAGCTCTGGACCTGCTGAAGGCTCAGGTAGAACCGAACCAGAGTCAAGACCAGAACCAGGCTGGATCCAGGAGCGACAGTCCTGCAGAGAAAGAAACCGGTTTGTTGGACGAATCAGCAGAATCATCATGAAAACATGGATTTATTTTAACGTTAAAAGACTGAATATTTCAGATTGTTTCTTTAAAGGAGTCTGTAGTTTTATTTGTGTTTGGTTTTTTTATTTTTAGGGGAAAATAACTTTGGAATCAGCAAAGAGAAACTCCCCCAAACTACAGCCAGACAAACTGACGACAAGGAAAAGAAACCATTCAAGCAGGGTATCCTTGTTTTATTTTCCTTTAAAAGAAACATGAATATAAATCAGGGCTGGCAGTGCAGCCATGACCAGGAAAACACTGACAGGAAGTCAGAGGGGAGGAGGCGGGGCTTATAAGCAGTGGTGGGCAGCACTAATCTAAAAATTAGTTGCACTAACCCTAAAGCACTAAATCAAGTGAGGGTCCCCAGATGACTTCCAGACATCATGATTATTGCAATGTTTTTGAAATAATCATAAATGAATAAAAAATAGTAACATAGTTACTATGTTTGTTTATAGTAATTATTCCCATGTTTAACAAGCAAGTTTTGCTTCGTAAACAAGTAATATCTGTGGTCACGAGTGTCTGCAGCTGTTATTTTGTGGGTCGAAAGCAAAAAAGTTAGAAAACCACTGATCTAGTGGAGAAGCGACACACATATGACCAACACATCTGACAGCTTTCACCCTCAGCTGTTGATAATAATGCTGATCAATAATATTTAAAGAACTAAATTAGTGCTTATAAATTTATCACATAAGTTTAGCAAGTGCTAATCCGCTAATAAATTAAGAAATTAGCAAAAGCCCTAAAGCACTAATCAGGACATTAGTTCCCCTATTAGTGCTTTAGAGGAACTGTGCCCACTACTGCTTATATGGTTGTCTTAAGTCTTAAAAAACTCTGGATCTTGAGCCCCATGTCCCCGGTACCGTTTTTTTAAATTTCTTTTAACTTCTCTTAACCTAAGATCTGTAAGATGAACCTGGACATGTTTGGTATCAAAAGAAACCTAAGAAGCTAAAAGCTCATATTTTTACATTCACCAAACACAGTTCAAATAACAGGCAGTTGAATCAGAAGGTAAACAAACTGTACAAAATGGGATTGTTGCAAATCTGTAAATACATCACAACAAAACTGTAAAGGTAATTGTTTTGACATAATTTTTTAAAGTAAGTCAAAGTAGATACCTAAATATGTTGTAAAGTGTGTTGAAAGTTTTGTTTTACTTGATTTTGAGTGAATTTGATCCAACTGAAGTCAAATATAATTTCTCATTATTTTATATAATATTTATGGTGACAAATGAATGGATAATTTTTCAAAAGAACAAACATCAAATAACAAATCTTAAGGCAGGGAAGAAAAAATAAATAACTTTTGCAGTTAAAATCTTCAGATTTCTCAACATTTATTAATGGTACCATCATGGTCTGTCCTGTGCAGAATGAATAAATGCTAAATTATTTCTTTACTAAAACTTCTGTAACTTTGCTCCAGTTAATTTCAGCAGCATGAATCTTTGCACAGATGATGTCCACATGTGGGTTTATGGTTTTCAATAGTTTTTAGCCTGATTCACTATGGTTTGAAATGGGTTTTATACTGTCTAAAGAAAAAAATATTCAGGTGAGTGTGAAAAAAAAAGAAAAAAAAGTTCCATCCTCAATATCTCTAAAACCACAGCAGCTGTTTTAATACTTACACTTCTGATGAAATCTCCCAAGTGTTGCTTTATTTTGATACCAAGATGATTTAAGTAGAGTTTGTAAATGCTGAGATATACTCAGTTACACTTCAGCATGGGATTCTGAGCTAAAACTTCAAGAAAACCCCTTTGGCTTTAGAGGTTAAAACACAAAAAGAGCAGAAAGACAAAAATATGCTTTAAAAACTAAGAAGATAGAAACTGACAGAAAACAACAAACGACACAGGTTTGTGTTGCTTAACATTTGTTTTGTGTGTTTTCAGAGGTGAAGCAGGAGGAAACGATGCCCATCAAACAAGAAAACACCGAATCAACAGCGAAGGAAGAGAAGACGGACGTCAAACCGTCCGCCTTCGATAACCGCGTCAGCACCATCACTGCCGTCAAATCTGAACCCAGGGACGCCGCGCCCGTCATCAAGGCCCCCAGCGTACGATTGAGCCAGCTCGGCAGGGAGGAGGATGTGGAGTGGGCCGTGGTCAGGAGCAACCAGCAGGCCAAGATCCCGCTGAAGAAGAGGGACCTGAAGCTGGCCGACAGCTTCCACAGCAACCACCTCAACAACAGCAGCATCATCGTCTGCAACCCTGCAGCCGTCGGCGGCAAAGACGGGAAGCTGCTCAACGCGTTCGGACCCCCGGCGTCGTCGCAGCAGGTCCTCGTGGCGCCCAGGCAGGAGCTGACCAATGGGAGAGCTGCTCACCCGCCTCACAAAGAGGGACAGAACGGCGTCACGGGGGGCACAGTCCAGGTGGTCGGTCACGTCGGGGTCATCCGCAGCCCCTCCGAGTATCACAGAGCCCCCGGCGCTGGGCAGCAGGAGCTAAACGGGCCCAGCTCAGAACCTTTTGGGCCCAGAGGCGGGGAGGGAGACAAAGAGGTGGGTCGGCAATCAGTGCTGGTGAGGAAGGGACCGGCCGAACAGGAGACCCCGGCAGTCCCCGTCCTTCCTCCAGACACGAGCGGAAAACCTCCGTCCTCCTCGCTGAAACCCAACGGACCTCCTGAAGCCACGGAAAGGAGCGCCGGTCCTGTCGGCGCCTCCTCTCAGGGTGAGGAGGAGTCTGGAGCGAGTCGTCGTCAGGAGACGAGAACAGAAGCACCGGAGCTCAGCGAGGCAGCTCCGGTCAAAGCTGATCCGGGGAGAGGGAACTCAGAGTCCAGCAGAACCGTTTTATCCCTGAAAATACACAAGTGGGACAAAATGGACGTGCAGGGGCTGAACGGGGGGCTGGCCAGCCGGGTCAGGGTGAAGAGCAGCGGGTTCGGATCAGAACCGAGCCAGGGTCCACGGGAGGAAGCCTCCTCCGAGCTGCAGAAAGAAGGCATCCGGTTAAAGATCAAGATTCCTCCTCACCGGAGAAACAAGCTGAAAAAGAAGGGAGGAAAGGAGGAGGAGAAAGAGAGGGAGGTGCAGGAGGAGGGGAGGTCGCTGAGGAGGTCTGCAAGGATCTGCAGGTACGTGTGGAGAGAACGACAAAAACATTAAACAACATGCCGAAATCTGTTAAATGAGCCGAAACTAAGGCAATAAAACAATCAAACACAAGCTAAACTAGCAAAACACAAGCTAAACTAGCAAAACAAAAGCTAAAGCTAGCAAAACACAAGCTAAAGCTAGCAAAACACAAGCTAAGCTAGCAAAACACAAGCTAAACCTAGCAAAACACATGCTAAACTAGCAAAACACAAGCTAAATTAGCAAAACACAAGCTAAAGCTAGCAAAAGACAAGCTAAGCTAGCAAAACACAAGGTAAAGCTAGCAAAACACATGCTAAACTAGCAAAACACATGCTAAACTAGCAAAACACAAGCTAACGCCAGCAAAACACAAGCTAAAGCTAGCTAAACTAGCAAAACACAAGTTGATTAAAGGTAAAACTGTCATAACAGTGGTTAGAAGCTAAATCATTCAGAGCAGTAGCTAAAAGCTAGGAATGATAGCTCTCAAAGAGCACAATGTTTAAGGATTTAAAGAAATCATGTGTTTCTAGTTTGTAAACAAAGTGAAAAAAATTCAAAAAGTATAAAAGTTACAGAAATAAAGTCATGGCTGGAATGTCCTGAATGAGCTAAACGTTTTGACAGCTGAAAGGCTGAAACAGCTGAAGTAGTTGCGAACAGAAGAAGCGTAGCGTAAATGCTGACTCAGCATTCACCTGGTAAACTCTGTTTTAATCTCAGCTGCGGCTCGCTCTCGACACACATTCATCCCCCTCTAAATCTGTTTTTTTTTTTTTTTCTTGAAGATCATTTGCTCTGCCAAACTGCAGGCCGAGTTCAAAGGCAGCCGAGAGTCAGAGGAAGAAACCGCAAAAAAAACAGCCGACGCCAGCCAGAACGAGAGAGGAGGAGGAAGAGGAGGAGGAGGAAGGAGGCGACGAGGAGCACGGCTCGCCTGTAGTGAAAGAAAGAAAAGCTGGACCGGCTGGGAAATTTAGGAAACGAAGGGTAAAAATTATTTTAATCTGCGACCTGAAAACAGATAAATTAGGTTTTATTTCACAGCTTTATTTGTTTGTTTATTTATTTAATTTAATTTAATTTTTATTTTTGTCAGGGCAAACGGCGGCACGGACGACCTCGATGGACCAACATTCGCCCGAAGAGACGCAGACCGAACGAGAAGGAGGAGGCAGAGGACGGGGGCAGGAAACCTGGAGAAGAGGAGGATGAGGAGGAGGAGGAGGAGGAGGAGGATGAAGGAGTGAGCAATTCGGAGGGAGAATCGTGTAAATCGGAGCAGATTCCCAGCGAGGACGCCTGCAGTCACTGTGGCCTCCCAAACCACCCGGAACTGGTAAAAACAGATTCTTTACGCTTGAAACACAGATTTCTTCACAATCAAACCACAAACTTTAACGCGTTTTGACAGATTTTCTGCTGAAGGTTAGAACAGACACAAAGTACTTGTGAAGTGAAAGGAAAACAATTTATTTTCTTTTTTTATTTGGGTAAAAATCTAAACAGCATGTTTATATTCAGCCCCCATGAGTCAGCACTTTTAGAGCGATTTCAGCTGCAAGTCTTTAGCTGTTTATTTGTTTTCAGTGATTTCAGCCAAATATAAAAGAATAAAAAGCCGTTCAGAGGGTTGCGTGTCCTCAGTGTGTGCGTCTCTGTGTCCCCAGATCCTGCTGTGCGACTCGTGTGATAAAGGATACCACACCGCCTGCCTGCGACCGCCGCTCATGCTGATCCCAGACGGAGAATGGTTCTGTCCACCGTGTCAACACGTGAGCTGCACAAACAACACATTTATAGACGCTTTAAAGGAACTAGCTGTAAGAGTAGATTTAATCTGGTTTAAAAACTTTAAATTTTAGAAGATGCTGTGTGAGAAACTGGAGGAGCAGCTGCAGTATCTGGACAGCATTCTGAAGAAACGAGAGCGAGCGGAGAGGAGGTGAGTGCACTGGACTAATTAAAAAAATAAAAAACACTAAAAGAAGCAGCGAAACGTTAAAAAGGAAATGTTTGGTTTTGTTCGTCCAGGAGGGAGCGGCTGGTGTACGTGGGGATCAGCGTGGAGAACATAATCCCTGTAAGTGAAGCTTCACCTGTAAAAACATCTGCAGATTTAAGGTGCCTTTTTAATGAAAGGACATCACCTGTTTCTGGAGGGAGAGGAGGACGAAGAGGAGGAGGAGGAGGAGGAGGAGAAATCAGCGAAGCAGAAAGATTCAAAGAAGAGCAAAAATCTGGGAAGAAGATCGACCAGAACCAGGAAACACATCAGCTACAGGTGGGCGGGGCCAGGTTAGCTAAAACTCTGTGAACAGAACCGTCACTGAAGCAGCTGATGAATCTCTCCTGGTGCTGCAGGTTCGATGACTTCGACGACGCCATCGACGAGGCCATCGAGGAGGACCTCAGGGACCTCTGTGGAGGTGAGTGGACCACCAGGCAGATTTTATTACGAACAACAACATGACAGTGCATCGTCCGGTTGGCTGCTGAGTGACCACAGGAGCGCGGCACGTCACGGTCACACAGCGAGGCGACTGTCAGTGCAGGTGAAGTCAGTGTGAGCTCCAGTGGGACGCACAAAAGCTTGCTGAGTCTAATGTACCTCATTTCTCCTGCAGTCATAGCACCATGCTGTCTCAAGTCGTACAGCGGGAAAGCGCTGTGGGAAAGGGTGACGGTCTGACTGTCTTTCCAAAAAAAAAAAAAAACCTGTAAAGCATAAACAGGATGATTGTCACCCCGCCAGAGTACGCACAGAGTAAAACACGTGGACTGCAGAAAAAGTAATCGGCAAAGTGTGTAGAAAGGAATAAATACAAGCAATTTGTTTTACCACCTTAAAACGAAGCAGGTGATTGAATAGCAACTGACTACAAGTTCAAACACAACATCCAATGGATCCATTACAATAAAGTTATTGTGTTTATTATATATATATATATATATATAATTTAACTTTGTTAGGTTTAAACAGGTAGGTCTCTCTTAAAATTAGATTTTTAAGGAAGAACTGAAAAATCTCATTTTAAGGTCTCATTTAAAGTAGAGATTTTAATGGAGACCTTAACATAACCCTTAAAAAGGAGATTTTAAGGTCTAAAATTTTTTTAAAACTCATACATATTTATACATTCCACTCAATTAGTATGTGATTTATTTATTTTCTAATATATGTTATATACTGTATATCATGATATATATTATTACTGCCATCCATCATAATGTATATCGTGATATGAATTTTTTGCCATATCGCACATTCCTAGTTTAAAAAAATACCATCTTCTGAATTTTTTTGTCTAAATTACTAATATAAGTTATATATTTGTTATATTTTTACTGATATATA
>NW_013952538.1:347826-354945 GCF_001266775.1 Austrofundulus limnaeus
TATATATATATAGTTTTATGTTTGATAGCATTGTTAGCATTACAGTACGTACACACTTCAACAATGATAGCTTTACAATTTTCATAAGTTGTCTAAAATGTTATAGTGTGACAGGGCCTTTAAAGCTACATTTAGCAAAGCTGTAGTGGTAAAATAGTATTTAAAAATAGAAAGAAATAGCAAAATCGTAGCTAAAAGCTAAAATTTGCAAAACGTAACTAAAAATTTCTCAAAGCTGTAAAAAAAAAGTTAAATTTAGCAAAACTGTTGCTGAAAACTAATTGTAGCAAAATTGTGGCTTACACCTAAAACAAACCAACCTGTGGACGTTAGAATACCTGAAAGCTAAAATGAGCAAAATGGTAAGTAAAGGCTAAATGTAGCAAAACGTTTGATTAAAGCTAAAAAGTAGCAAAGCTAAGTAAAAGCAAAAAATAATAAGTGTTGCTAAAAGATAAAAAAAAACAACAGTAGCTAAAACCCAAAGTAAAAAACAAACAGCAGCTGAAGCAGTTTTCAGAGAACAGTTTTTGAAAGCATCTTTTTCTAAAGGGAAAATATTTATAAAGATAAGTAATTAGAAAGCAAATTTCCAAATACTAAAATTCAGAGTACCCGTCTTAGAATGAGCTGGAAGTTTTGATGTTGAAATGGCTAAAAATTCTGCAGATTTATCACAAAACCAGAGAACAAAGTAAAACAAGAAAACAATCCTGTGTTCGTCCAGCAGGAGGAGTTAATATCAATGTTTTTAATTTTCCCTCTGATCCAGGAGGAGCAGAGAGGGGCAAAGAAGTCACCCCCGCCCTCCCAGAGGACGGGAAGGTCAGCCAGCGTCCAATCAGAAATCAGACTCGATCGGCCAGGAGCAGGAAGAAGCGGCGCCTGAACGACCTGGAGAGCGACAGCACGGCGGTGGAGAGCGAGGACGAGTTTCAGCTCAGCAACAGGTCAGGATCAGACCTCCCCCCCGTTCACCGGCCTCTGGGCTCGTCTCACTCCTCTTCCTCTCACAGCTCCGAGGATGAGGAGTTCGGTGCATCCGGGGCAGACGATGACGGGGAGGAGGAAGACGAGGACGCCGGCAGCGACGGGGGCAGCTGGCACCGAGGGACCCGCCCCAAACGGGGGCCGAGAGGAGCGCCGAAATATAAACCAAAGAAGACCCAACGGCAGGGCAGGAAGCGGCGGCGGAGACGCTCCAGCGAGGAAGAGGAGGAAGACACCGACGTAGAGATGGGTGGGTTTGCGCCGGCAGGAGGGAAATAAGGTTTTTGTGTTGGTCTGTTAGCAAAATATCTCATAAAAGTGCAGCAAACACCAAATGTTAGTTCTCTGATCCCGTCAGACTCGGATCAGTTCAGCGACATGACCGACAGCGACGCGGACAGGAAGAGGCGGGGTCTGAGGCGGGGCCAGCGACAGCAGGTCAACTACAGGGAGACCTCGGAGTCGTCAGACAACTCCAGGCCCTCCGCTGAGCAGGTCAGCGTGAAACGCCGGGGCAGACCGCGTAAAGAGCGCCTGTCGAGCGACTTCAGCGACGGTCAGTTCCTCTTTATTCAAAGGTTCTCGTTACAAACAAGGGTTTGGTTTCTTTGTTCACGTCTCCACCTTCTTCCCTTCAGAGTCACATTCGTCCAAAGACTCCGACGAGGAGGACGCTTACGAGGACGAGGAGGAAGATGACCAGAGGAGAGTGAAAAAGAGAAGACGAGAGGAGCAGGAGGACCTCCGGGGCAGGAGGAGGCGAGAGAGGCGCAGAGGACACGAGGAGGAGAAGGACGCAGGGGAAGGAGGGAGGAGAGAGAAGAGGAGGCAGCTGGAGAAGGACGACGACAGACGGAGGAGGTTATCCCGCGAGGAGAAGGAGGAGGATCTGGAGAAGATGGGCCGGGGGAAGAGGAGGGAGATCCTGTCGCAGCAGCGGCGCAGGCGGCTCGCTCAGATGCTGAAGAAACGACGGCCTTCGACGGACGAGGAGGACGAAAGCGAGGACTCTGAATCTTCGTCGGAGGAGGATCGTCCGATCCGCAAAAGACTCAACCGCATCGACTCCGACGATGAAGAGGACGACGGACAGAAGGCGGGAAGTAAAAAGTCCTCGGCGGCGGAGAGGAGGGCTGACAGGAGAAACAGTGACGCTCGGGAAAAGGGGAGGGGCCGGAGCCTGTCCCCGTCGAACAGACATCAGGCCTCCAGAGGCCCAGAGAAGCCTGGGACTGGAGGTCCAGCTGCGTCCAGGGACAGTGTCACCTCAGGCAGGCAGGAAAGGCACAATGGCCCCCTTCATGAGGACGAAGAGGAGGAGGAGGAGGAGGGCCAGTCAGGCTCAGCAGACTCGGTCCAAAACAGCCCTCGGTCATGATGGCTGCGCTCGCCTCAGTTCCTCATCACCCACAGACCCCCTCTTAAAGCCCCCTCATGTTTCTCACTGTTGTACCGTGGTAGAGTGCCGTTCACCATCACGCCATCCATCCCCACGCTCGGCCGCCGGACCCAACGGACCACTCGGACCAAAACGTCTCGTCATAGAGTTAGTTTGTAACGAGCGTCGTCATGCTTATAACCCTTACAGGGATAGTTCAGAGCGTTCCGAAGCAGCGTTCTGTGGAAGTTAATATCTTACCTGTTGCAGATAGCTCTTTGAACGACCTCAGTTTGGAGAAATTCAGTTTAACACCCGGGCTCACGGCTAGTCCCCGCCGTCCTAAAACAACTTCATTCTCACAAAAAACAAAGTGAACACCATTTTATTTTTTAAACCTTTATATTTTTCATATTATTTGATTTACTCCTGCTGGAAGTGCTACAGCTAGCTGCTACAGTTTTCTATAAATAAACTGTGACGGGCAGCGGGACGGCTCAGAGGTTAAACAGTTAATAAAATAATGTGAAATTCATGTCTTCATTGTGGGTTCTTTCTCGGTTTTAAAAGGAATTGTGTGTGCAGGGGGTGTTGTGTTTAGTTTTGTTTCCAGTTTGAACGGGGAAAAAGAAAACCAGGAAATGAGACGAGGGTTTAGGGATTGCAAAATCAGTCATTTTTTTGTGCTACTTTGACAGTTTGGGTCCAAATTGATATGATTTAAAAAAAATTTCTGCAGCTGACATGAAGGGGATGGTTTTTTTTTCTCCCAGATATTAATGCTCATTCTCTCTGTTCTGGTCTAGATCATAACTACCGGTGCTTCCAGTTCTTTGAGCTACACTCTGTGGAGCTGAAACCTTGATCGATAGTTTGTTCTCTGCCCAGCTGTCAGCCAGTCGTTTAGAATTAAGCTTTTATTTCTCCAAACTGAGGCGGACCAAAGAACAAATTAGTTCACTTTTCCACAGAAAACCGACTCCAGAGGATCTCGAGTGTTTTGATAAGTCGGCGTCAGCGCGAACACTTTTAGGTTTTTATCTCATTAAACCCATTTTTGAAGCATTTAAACAAAAACTTTAGAAGCTTCAGGAACTTACTAATCCCTAAAGTCTGGTGTATTTAAACAAATCAACATTTATCAACACATTGGAGTTGCTCAGAATCAAAAACTAAATTCTTACTCGTTTAAATTAAATCAAATAAAAAACATAAATCAAGTTAAGATCCAGAGTGTTCGTTTTCAGGTTGCTCTGTGTTCCACGCTTGCTGTACATATTCTGCCTGTTCCGTGTAAGATAATAGATGTCCTGATAGTCTTCTTGTAAAATATAGTGTTATATTTTCTATATTCTGAAGGTGAGGAGGAGGCGTGAAGATCCATCTGCTTTCAGCTTGTTTTGTTTTGAGACCCCCGCTGTGGAAAAAAACACGTTAGGTTTGGTAAACTGGGTATAAGCTCCGTACAGGAAATGCGTTAATGTGATTTAGTTTTTGTTTGAAGCCCCTTCACGTGTAAAATCTCTGAGCTGCTCGGCCTCTTCTACAGGTTTTGTAACATTTCATATCCTGAGTAATAGAACAGATTTTTTTTTTAAATTAACGTGACATTACTGTCTGGGATTTTTCTTCAACTTGATGCCACTTTTTTTTCATTTTCTTCTCTCTCCATGGAGTCAAATCACTGTTTAGGTTTTATTAGTCTGGTCGTGATTTCAATGGAAGAGGCTCTGGTCCCTCGTGATGCCTGTAATAAACAAAATGTTTGGTTTTAAAATTTTATTTCACGGAGCTTTACTTCATGTTTTGGGGTTTGTAAAAAGGTTGCCTTTCAAATGTTAAACAGATCCGACTTTTTCCAAGTTTCTTTAAACAAAGCTGAGAGTAAAAACGAGTTTTTAGGAGCAAAATCTACCAACAGGTTGTGATAAAGTGTTGGCGTGTTCTTTGTATGATGCATGTTTCAGTGGAACAATCATTAACGTCCTGGAAATAATTTGACTTTGTATAAAGTATTTAGATTAAATAGTTGTACATCTGGTTTCTGCCACCTAGAGTGAAGCATAATTTAGAATTTACAGATACTTTAAAATTGTAATTTAGCATTCCTGAGTTTTGACTTGACGTCCCATAAATATGACTCAGCAAATCAAATTTCTGACCTAGCATCTCAGAATCATGACTACATATCTCTTAGTTGACCTAGCATCTCAGCCATGACTTAGCATCTCAGAATGATGACTTGGCATGTTATAGTTGTGACTTAGCATTTCAGAATGATGATTTAGCATTTCATAGTCATGACTTAGCATTTCAGAATGATTTAGCATTTCAGTCATGACATGGCATCTGAAAATGATGACTCAGCATTTCAGTCATGACTTAGTATCTCAGAATGACGACTTAGCATTTCACTCATGACTTAGCATATTAGAATGATGATTTAGCATTTCAGTCATGACATGGCATCTGAGAATGATGACTCAGCATTTCAGTCATGACTTAGTATCTCAGAATGATGACTCAGCATTTCAGTCATGACTTAGTATCTCAGAATGATTTAACATTTCAGTCATGACATGGCATCTGAGAATGATAACTTAGCAATTTAGTCATGACTTTGCATTCTGTGGTCGTATATACTCTTATAAACTGCATATTTTTATTAAACAACTGGTGAAGCAATTCATTAAAAAAGAAAACTATGATATTTTGTAAGGAAGTACACTTTATTTTTGGCATTAAGTATTCACCAAATCATTTTTCACATGAAAAACCTTCAAAACCTCCTCTGATGGATAAAAAAAAACAAAGATCCATCGAGCAGTTAAATTACATCAAGTGAATAAATTACCCATCAAGAAGGAGGAGGAAGACTTGGAATTCATGCAAAAGTAAAACAAGTTAAAAAACAACAGTGTCGGTCTGCTCTGCTTTCACACGCTTCATCCGAGACCTGGAAGTGGACTAAAACCCGTTTATAAAAAGTGGTCCAGAGCCCGGTGTGGTCCACAGGAATCATCACAGCATCAGTAAAACACCTTAACTTAAGGCCATTTCTGTGGCAAATAATTACACTTGGCACCAAAGATACAGTTTATATTTGATAAGAACCTCAGAGGGTGGGCCGATGAGCTGTTTGGAACTACAAAGGAAACAAAACCACCTGCTGAAAGAAAAGACTTTGGTAGAAACGAAACCAGCAAGATTCCGCTTTGATACGCCGATTCAGCAAGTCGCCTCTGTTCTCAGGAAGCAGCTTTTTCATTTGTGGCATGACACATACAACTTAAATCAGAAAAATGTAAACTTTGGTCATTAAGGGGCGTTACAGGATGAGTAAAAAACACAAACCATAACAGCAAATATGAACCATTCGACACGAGGCAGGGAGCTGCTGGTTCTGACTCAGCAAAAATGAAGCTCAGTGTTTCATCTGAAAACAATCAACCTCAGATTTCTGTTCTCAGGTCTGGTAAATCCTAGGGAAGCCTTATTGTCCTCAAATCCACCAACAAGACGCCTCTGAGAACAAACCGCTCGAACTGCTGGTTGTTGCTCATTTTTTAAAAATCCTTAAATACTGTTGTAAAAACAAACGTCTGAGGCGTCGAAAACACTAAAAACTGCATCTCCGTCGCAAAAAGAGATGCAGTGACGCTAATAACTTTTCATCTGATGTTAATAAAACAAACCAGTGACTTTAGTTTCTTTGAACAAGCATTTGGTCCTAAAAAAAATAAAAAAAATAAAAAGTGCAAGGAGACGATTAAGAAAGGAAATAATTCTCTATATTCTATATAAAATGTCAGTTTAATGTAAAATATCTTAGTGCATCTATCCAAAATTAAACATTTACTCCATCACTGATTGGGAGAAACAAGACATATAAGATTTAGAAAGCTAAACCAGAAAAAAATGGAACAAAAATCTTTCAGCTGTGATTGGAGATAAAACCTCGTAAACAGTGGTTAAAGTAGGAAGTACTTTCAGTATGTAGACACACCCACCGCAGGTGTTCTGGAACATTTATAAAACGTAAACGAGCTCAGACGTCTGCCTCAGATGCTGCTCAGCACCGAGCTGGTCTCTACGGTCAGAGTGACGGTACCGGGGAGGTCGTTGTCACTGCGATTGCCCTTGTCTTTCAGGTGGAGCGTCTTCTGGATTCTGCCCTGCTCCACGGACAGCGTCACCTGACCCAGGAAGGAGTCTGAGAGCACGTTGTGGTTGTAGATCTGAGAAACGCAGTGAGAGAGAGAGAGAGGGTGAGTTTAACATCAACAATGACGCAGAGACGCACTCAGACTCACACGGACCTCGATGCTGATTGGTCGGTTGGCCTTCTTCCTGTAGAAGAGTCCTTTTGTGTTAAAGGCGGGACTGCAGGTGCTTTTGTGGACGGCAGAACGAACTTTTTGTCCTTCGCAGCGGATGATCACGTAAGGATCCGAGGCTGAGGAAACAAAAAGACGTTTTCATGATTTCAACATTGATCGCACGTCTACAACCGATTAACTTCAAGAGATCCAAGATGTCCGACACAAATTAAAGGCATCCATGATTAGTTGTAACATTAGACTTTATTTGATAAACATGTATTTGTATGGAGGACCAAACCTATCATTATTGGAAATAAATGTATAAATATATAACTGGCGTATTAAAATAAATTATAGGGTCAAAAAGAAGTTTGACAAATAAATTATTGTGCCATTAAATCAATTACATCAATTATTTAGATATAAATG
>NW_013952538.1:356216-360453 GCF_001266775.1 Austrofundulus limnaeus
ACACATATATATATGTGTGTATATGTATATATATATATAAATATTTACTGGATGTCACTGAATGCACCATGTGGAAAGGTTCTGAAACGGGCGTCTCTTGAACGTTACTTTACACCCGGACTCTGACCGCAGCAGAAGCACCGTGAGTGTGTGGAGCCAGTTTATATTCTATGTGAGTTAAAAGAAAATAAATGTTTGGATAAAAACTACTCCATTCGTCGACTGATGTCTTTAAGCTGCAACATTTAGGCTTTTATTTTTTTAAAAATTGTTTACGCTACAGTTTGCTTCAGTTAGCTATTAGCAAGTTTTTTGTTAAACTTTGCTTTTAGTTTTTTGTTTTTAATTAAATCTTTGCTAAGTTTATCTTTTAGCCACTGTTTTGATCGTTTTAGCTCTTACAGATTTGCTCATTTTAGCTTTTTACTACTGTTACTTAAATTCAGCTACAGCTTTGACATTTAAGCTTTCAGTTAATGTTTTGCTACCTTTAGCTTTAAGCTAGGGTTTTGCTAATTAACTCTTTTGCTACTGTTCAGTTCTAACTTCAGGTTTCACAAATTCTAGCTTTAATGTACTGCTTTGCTACAATTCATTTTATAGCTACAGTTATTACTAAATTTTCAAAAGTTTTTGGCTACTATTTTTTAATTATTTGTTAATGCTACAGTTCGCTTCCATTTGCTTTTAGCAACTGTTTTGTAACTTTTTGCTTTTGGTAACTTTTTATCTTTTGCTTTTAGCTAAGCTTTGCTAAATTTATCTTTTAGCCACTGTTTTGATAATTTTAGCACTTACAGGTGCTCACTACTGTGCTTACTTAAATTTAGCTACAGTTTTGCTCATTTTAGCTTCTGTTCTGCTTGTTTTAACCGAAACAAGTTACGTTTTGTGTCACAGTTCCAGAAGCAATCAATTTACAAAAATATGTAAATAAAACAAATGTTTGTAAATTTTAATATTCGATTCATTTTGCCTGAGAAGATCAGCCAACAAGGTAACAACAAATCAATTAAGTCGTATTTTGTGTGGTAATCTTGTATAGCTGAAATAAAAACAACAATCTGTCTCGTCTCTGACCCAGAGAGTCCGGCGCAGCTCGGCGTCAGGCAGCTCCGTGGCCAGTTTCAGGTTCTCGAAGCTGATTTTCTCCCTCGGCCTCTGATTCCAGGCGAACAACACGGCGAGCTGGAAGGTCGTCACCTCCAGGTCGTACTGACCCACCTCGTTTTTAAAGGTGATCTGAGCAGAATAATGCAGCAACATGAAACTCTCACGAGCTAAAAACAACGGCCCCTTCGCCCGTTTTGTTTTTAAACGATCTACTCACGATGCCATTGGACATGAGGTGATGCCAGTGGAGTTTACGGCCGCTGTGGTTCCTCTTGTAGAAGTCTTCCACTTCAGGGATGAGGTCCTCCAGCTCCGTGGGAAGTGAAACAAAAACCTTCTCGCTGCTCCGCGACCAAGCTCCGGCGTTCAGGATCTTAATGTTCACGCTGTCCGCTGCAGGGAGAGGGACGAGGGAGGGCTCTAATCAAGTCCACATGTGCTTATTTTCCCCTCACCAAGAAGTCACATTTGTGTTTTTAATCTAAACAGCACAACCTAAATTATTTTTCTCTTTGCACCATTAAAAATGAAGGAGAAGTGACAGCTCAACTGTTTCCTTAACCTATTAAGTCCCAAGGGGTTTTCTTGAAGTTTTTGCTTTAAATCCCATGCTGAAATGTAACTGAGTGTATCTCAGCATTTACAAACTCTACTTAAATAATCTTGGTATCAAAATAAAGCAACACTTGGGAGATTTTATTAGAAGTGTAAGTATTAAAACAGCTGCTGTGGTTTTAGAGATATTGAGCAGGGAACATAATTTTTTTACATTATTTTTCCCTCCTGTCTGGATAATGTTTTCCTTTGACAGTACAGTATATAACCTATTTAAAACCATAATAAATCAGACTAAAAGCCTTGGAAACCATAAATCCACTTGTGGACATCACCTGTGCAAAGATTCATGCTGCTAAAATTAACTGGAGCAAAGTTACAGAGGTTTTAGTAAAGAAGTAATTTAGCATTTAGTCATTCTGCACAGGACAGACCATGATGGTACCATTAATAAATGTTAAGAAATCTGAAGATTTTACTTCCAAAAGTTTTTTATTTTTTTCTTCCCTGCCTTAAAAGACTTGTTATTGAATGTTTGTTCTTTTGAAAAATTATCCAAATATTTATTTGTCCCCATAATGAAAAATTATATTTGACTTCAGTTGGATCATTTTCACTCAAAATTAAGTAAAAAAAAAACCTTTCAACACACTTTACAACATATTTAGGTATCTACTTTGACTTACTTTAAAAACAAATGTTAAAAATGTTTCCTTTACAGATTTGTTGTGATGTATTTATAGATTTATTGTGATATATTTACAGATTTGTTGTGATGTATTTACAGATTTGCAACAATCCCATCTTGTACAGTTTGTTTACTTTCTGATTCAACTGCCTGTTATTTAAACTGTTTCTGTTGAATGATAAAATAGTTTCCATGAGCTTTTTAGCCAAGATTCTTAACTTTCTATTGATACCAAACAAACACAAAAATATAATTTTTTCTTCTTCTTAGTTGAAATTAATTTTAATTTCTGCTTGTAGACGTTTTATTTTATTTGAATGTTATTGTGACCAAGGAAAATGCTATTTTTGAAATCTAAAACAGTAAACAGAGATGTGTACTAAAAAATGCCAAAAGTAGGATTTGCTTGATTTTTTTGGGTACCTGGTAGAGCCAGCTTGTTGTGTTTGTGCATCTCTTTGAAGACCTGGTTGAGGTCCTCGGAGACCTTGATGTCCTGAAACATCCTGGCGAGCTTGTTCACATAATCAGCGGGCATTCCCACCTCCTACGACAAACACATACATTTTTGTATCGTCTCTCAGTCTTTTGGGAGTCTGAGAGGAGCTGGACTCACCCGTAGCCACTCCACCATGTTCTCTTCAATCTCGCTGTCGGCTGAGATGTCCAGAATCAGGCGCCTCGTTAGGTGGGCTTTGTGGTAACGCATAAATACGTCTTTGTTCTGGACGTACTTCAAGACTAAGAGCTGCAGAAAAGGAAAGATTGAATCCATAAGAAAAGTAAGTAAAAAAAAGAACAAAAGCCGACCGGATTTTATAAACTCACCACTTCTTTGAGTTTGAGCTCGATTTCCTCAGAGGTGAGTTTCTTGCTGAGGGGCGTTTTCCTCAGCAACATGTCACAGTAGTTGGCCAGCAGCTCGGGACACTTGGACTCTGGCTGAGTCTTCATCCCCACGCTGGTGGGACGGAGACGTGCAAACACGTTTACATAAACTTCACTAAACGGTGCGTAACTTTGGCTGGCAGTGACTCACCCCTTCTGTTTCATGGGCAGCTCTAATTTGAAGATTGTAGCGTCATTCACAACAGCCTTGTAGGCCTGAGGACAGAAGAACAGGCTTTATTAAAGTGCAGCACAGCACGATACGTGGGAGAAATGTTATATTTTATTTTCTTTGCTTTTCATCAGCTTCTATTCCTTGAAGGAATTCCAATCACCAGCTACCTAAAAGGACAATTTATTATGGCTCCAGCCGGGCCTTGAGACCTGATCTTTCAAGACAAGAAAATTAAATATGAAATTTTGGTGTTTTTTAACCTGATTTTCGAGATTGTAGGTAAACTACAAAGCCCGTAAGGGGACATGGGGAAAAAACAAAAACGGATCCAAAATTACTTTTGTAAGATCCTACAAAAGTTTCTTGGGATCCTGCAAAGATTTCTCAAGATCCTGAGGAACCTTTGCAGGATCCTGAGAAACCTTTTCAGGATCCTGAGGAACCTTTGCAGGATCCTGAGGAACCTTTGCAGGATCCTGAGGAACCTTTGCAGGATCCTAAGGAACCTTTGCAGGATCATGAGAAACCTTTGCAGAATCCTGAGGAACCTTTGCAGGATCCTGAGGAACCTTTGCAGGATCCTGAGGAACCTTTGCAGGATCAAGAGAAACCTTTGCAGAATCCTGAGGAACCTTTGCAGGATCTTGCAAATGTAAGTTGGGATTATTTTATTTATTTTTCCCCAGGTCTACTTACAAACTCCATACTTACAGGATCTGTACTGAAGTAAACATATATCTAAAATATAAAACATTAAAAATGTTGTTGATAGAGAGTATAAAATTAGAAATTAATCGTTAGGTGTGAATGTTCTAAAT
>NW_013952538.1:361473-371476 GCF_001266775.1 Austrofundulus limnaeus
GTATTAATCTCATAGAGGAGAGGGTTCTTACAATTCCAATTGAGCATCGTTGCAACGCCACAGCCTACCTGAGTATTGTTGCTGACCATGTCCATCCCTTTATGACCACAAAACCGTTACTAGCGTGGTGTACCTAATAAAGTGGCCGGTGAGTGTATATATGAATGACGTTTGGTGGTTCTCTTTAAAACTGTTGTTTAGAACAGGTAGTTTACCTTTGATGATGTTTATCGTTGTTTTCAATGTTACTATTGTGATGAAATAAGCTAGATATTATATACTTGTATATTCTAATATATAATATACTGTATATATATAATTATTATTATTATTATTATTATTATGATTAATTTGTAATATAACATCTGTTTATGGAGATGTAAATTGATCTTGAGCATCAAAAAAGGTGCCTATAAATAAAAAAAAAGTCTAATTATTAACTTTTTAAAATAAAAATTAACAGATGTTTCATTGAAATCCAGAGGTGGTTAATATTTAAAACAGCCAGGTGCATGTTGTGTTCTAAAAAATAAAAGCAGACCTTATCTCTGGCTGTAAGGAAGCGAGGATCGTCCTGGAAAGCCTCCTTAACCAGCTTACTGAAGCGGTTAAACAAAGTTAGCAGCTGCTCCACGTACTTCTCAGAATCCTGGGTGAAAACACACAAGGCACTGCTAACTATGTTTTTATTTTGTGCGAGTTTTGACCTAAAACATGTGACACAGTGAACGTACAGTAGTGATGGTCTCAGCAGCAGCCACCATGTCTGCCAGTCCTGCATTAACGATGTGCTCCTCTAAATCCTTCAGAATCAGCTCAATCCCACTGGGAACTTTATCCATTAAAGAAAACATCAGGTGCAGCTCTGATCAGAGAAAGAATTTAAAAAAATCAGCTTTTATTTTTTGTGCATTTTGTCACTAGCAGCTAGCAACAAAAATACCAAACATTCAAGTGTATTTCTGCACCAAAACTGAGTATATCCAGAATTTAGTGTTTATTTTCCAAACCTTCTTCTCCCCTCGGCAAAAAACCAACATTCAGAGAAGTCATTTCTATTTTTAAAGCCTTGCTGGATGCAGTGATGAACCTGAAACCTCGAACAGCAGCAGATATTAGTCTGAGTCTTGCAGAAACAAGGTTTCACTCACTTTCCGTCTCGTTGCATTTGATCATCCCAGGACATTCGGCTAAGATGGTCTCCTTGAACGACGTCACCAAAGCATTAACACAACACTCCATAAGCTGTAAAAAAAATAAATAAATAAAAAAACAAACAAACAAACAAACAAACAATAAAAAAATATAGGAAAAATGGTGTGGCATTTTCGAAATGACAGAAATTGGAGTCGTTTTAGTCAAAATCACAACAAATTTTAGCTCAAAACTGATAAAACTGACTGATTAACAGATAAAAGCTTCATTAATATCATATTATTTGTGGTTTATTTTTAGAAGACAGTTAAAGTCACTTACTGCTTGTACAGAGTTACATTCACGACACGTTTCTAAATATCTCAGCGCTCTCTTCTCTTCTTCTCTTAGCTTTGCGTCGGCCTGAAGAGAAACGTAAAAAAAATGAACAAAATGTAATAATTAATATTAATACATTTACACACACATCGATATATCGATGAAATGATTAATGTTTTTATTACATCGAGGCGATATGAAAAAATTGATCCATTTCGTCGTCATATGTCCATCTAACATAAATCACTGCGTTAGAAGGGTATATGAGATGAAATCATATCGACTACAGACTTGTGAACTGAACGGAAATTTTATTGTGACATTTTGTGATAATGAGAAATATCGTATCGTCATCCGAACAAATCGATATATCGTTTCGTGATAAATCTGGTAATTTATGCCCCTATTTCCTACAATAAAAAACTTCAATATTTAATCTTTTTCTTTATAGATCTCACAAGTTCTTTGTTTAAAAGATGAGTAGGAAAGCTGGCGGATGAACTGCACTCCTTTAAAGAAGGCTGCTTCTGTAATTTTATGGATTTAGTTGGAGAAAAATGTATTTATACTCACTAATGATCTGGTTTTTTTATAGCCTCAGATTGTTTCCATATACAGTATTAGTTAGTATTTAAAGATTTTGTCCGGATGTTTACACTTATTTACAGAGCTGCATTCGAAGCTTCACCTGGTGATAATAAATGAGCCGAACTGCAAAGTGAAACAAACATCTTCCTTCGTAACAATCAAATCGAGTTATGGTGACGTACGTATTTCATGTAGTTTTGTACACCGTTTTGTTGCAGGTAGGACGGAGCCTGTGTTCTGTAGAACCTCTCCGTGGAGTCCAGGTAGGCTTTCTCAAAGTTGTCCCTGTAGATCTTCAGCTTATCGTCGGGGTTAGAGCACAGGTTGACTGTTGAGAGAAGGTGGTCCAGAAATATTTAATCATTTAACACAGAACACCTGCACCGTATTAATGATGAACTGTTGTTATCTGAGGCTGGAAGCCTGTCTTATAATTAACTGTTAGAATACATATTTTATTCCATCATACAGTGGGTAAAATAAGTGTTGAACACGTCACATTTTTCTCAGTAAATATATTACTAGAGGTGCTAATGACATGAAATTTTCATCAGATGTCGGTAACAACCCAAGTGATCCATACATACAAAGAAATCAAACCATAAATGTCCAGAAATGAAGTTATTTGTAATAATGTGGAATGGCACAGGGAAAAAGTATTGAACAACCTTATTGTTGCAAAGCATAATGATGGCATCGGTTACAGAAGAATGTCTAAACTTCTGAAGGTTCCAGTGAGCACTGTTGGGGCCATAATTCAGAAGTGGAAAGAACATTATTTCACCATAAACCGACCACGACCAGGTGCTCCTCACAAGATTTCTGACAGAGGAGTGAAAAGAATTATCAGAAGAGTTGTCCAAGAGCCAAGGACCACTTGTGGAGAGCTTCAGAAAGACCTGGAATTAGCAGGTACGATTGTTTCAAAGAAAACAATAAGTAATGCACTGAACCACCATGGCCTGTATGCACGCTCACCACGCAAGACTCCACTGCTGAAGAAACAGCATGTTGAAGCTCCTTTAAAGTTTGCTGCACAACATTTAAACAAGCCTGTGTAATACTGGGAGAATATAGTCTGGTCAGATGAGACCAACATTGAACTGTTTGGARGCCAGAATACACATCATGTTTGGAGGTCAAATGGCACTGCACATCAGCCCAAAAACACCATACCAACAGTGAAGTTTGGAGGTGGGAACATCATGGTGTGGGGCTGTTTTTCAGCATATGGTACTGGCAAACTCCAAATAATTGAAGGAAGGATGAGTGGAAAAATGTACAGAGACATTCTTGATAAAAATCTGCTTCCATCTACCAGGATGATGAAGATGAAACGTGGCTGGACATTTCAGCAAGACAATGAGCCCAAACACAAAGCCAAGGAAACTCTCAGTTGGTTTCAGAGAAAGAAACTAAAGCTGCTGGAATGGCCCAGCCAATCACCTGACCTGAATCCAACAGAAAATCTATGGAAAGAACTAAAGATCAGAGTTCATAGAAGAGGTCCACGAATCCTTCAAGATTTGAAGACTGTTTGTGTGGAAGAATGGGCCAAAATCACACCTGAGCAATGCATGCCACTAGTTTCTCCATACAGGAGGCGTCTTGAAGCTGTCATTGACAACAAAGGCTTTTGTACAAAGTATTACATAAATTTCAGTAAGTGTGTTCAATACTTTTTCCCTGTGTCATTCCACATTATTACAAATAACTTCATTTCTGGACATTTATGGTTTGATTTCTTTGTATGTATGGATCACTTGGGTTGTTACCGACATCTGGTGAACATTTCATGTCATTAGTACCTCTAGTAATATATTTACTGAGAAAAATGTTGACGTGTTCAATACTTATTTTACCTGCTGTATGTTGATTATAAAGAAATAAAACAAAATGAGCTGTAGCACACAGAAAAGTAGAAATATAGTTTTTTGTTGATTAAGATTTGCATAAAAACAACAAAGACACCATCTAACACTAAAATACAAGATAATCTTCATAATCTACCTTTTAATCAAAGTTTATTCACAGAAATCTCCTCAGAAATTACCCTTTTAATTCTAAACCTTTTATTATTTATTGCTTTAATTTTGTGATAAAAGAAATATCGTATCGTCATTCAAACAAATTGATATATCGTATTTTGATAAATTTGGTGATTTACATGCCTGATTCCTACAGAGGAAAAAAACTCAATGTTTTATCTTATTCTTTAAAGTACTTTTTTAATTCTAAACCTTATAATTTTCTTAAAATTTAATTTGTAATAAAGAAATTTCAGTATCGTCATCCAAACAAATCAGTATATCATATCGTGATACATCCGGTGATTTACACGCCTGTGCCTACAATATTAAAAATGTCTACGTTTTATTTTATTCTTTAAAGAAATGACCTTTTTAGTTCTAAACGTTTTCATTTTTTAAAATTTATTTTGTGACAAAGAAATTTCCGTAATGTCATCCAAACAAATCGATATAATATCGTACATAGATAAATCTGGTGATTTACATGCCTGTTTCCTACAGTGAAAAAAACTCAGTTTTATCTTATTGTTTAAAGAAATTACCTTTTCAATTCTAAATCTTTAAAAAAATACTAACAATTTTTCCAATCGTATGTTTGGAGTCACCACGAACGTCTTAAATAAAGGCAGGAATTCCAGACAACTAGCTTCTTGCCAAATTTCAGTAAACTATGCATCATTTTAAAGTAGATCTGTTACAAAAGGACAACTGATATTACCAACTTTTAAAAACTGTTACGGCCAGAGGTCTTTCTTCTATGTTTATACTAAAGCATGGAATGACATTCCTCAAAACATAAAGTCCATTTCAAAACTACAGCCCTTTAAGAAGAACCTTGTCTGCCATCTGCTGGACACTTTTTGTTGTGCTCATATTTAGACGTCCTATTTTGCAAATGCTGCCTTTTTGAAATTTGGTATGCTTGTTTGTCTTTGTGTCTATGTTGTATAATGATGTGATTGTGATGCTGTAATTCTGAGTGTTTTATGTGCTGCAGAACAGGAGCCTGCTGTAAAACAGCAATTATGCTGAGTCAGGCTTGATTTTTAATAATCTTTTCCTGTTTTAAAAAAAAGGTGTTTGAGAAGGAAAAATTTTAAGTAATAACTCAGTGACACATTTTGCCAACACAGGTCAAAAATGTTAAAATATTTTACGTGTTATAAATAAGTTTTATTTAATTTTTAAGATCCAGTTTACTGTATGATTTTGTTAAACTTTAGACATGAATTTCTGTTTAATGTGAATCAGACGATAAAATAATGGTTCTGTTCTCACCGTACGACTCGCGTACGCCAATAACGAGCTGCGAGTCGAAGGCCTCCCCCAGCCGCTCGGCGTGCACCAGCTTCATGGCGCTGTCCTGCAGGCGACTCTTAATGTTGGAAAATATCGACTCGTTCCACGTGTCCAGCATCAGCTGCACAAAAACACACAGAAATGCAAATTAATATTATCAGAATTAATTTAGTTATCTGCTAAAATAGATTCTTAGCATTCCTTTATTAGGTTGTTATCGTTATTCCTCCTTATTTTTTGTGATTTTCCTGGTAAAGTTCGTCGACTCCGTCTGCAGTTTTTCCTCCCTCCTCTCCTCTCACCTTGCGTACGATGCTGTCCTCCATGTTTGTCTTCTTGTTGCTGCCTTGCTTCCCCATCAGCGTGATCTCCAGCTGGCAGAAGGGCTTGGGCAGGATGTCGCACTGCGTGAAGAACTTCCTCCACTCTGTGATGTAGGCTTTCAGCAGAGCCGTGTCGTCCTGGTGGCTCAGAACACGCTGCGGTGGCAACAACCAAACGTTTCAGAGACAAATTATTTGAACGGATCCTGCTACATCAGGACAAATAAGGATAAAAAGTCTACAAAGCCAGAACTTACAGTTTGTGCTTGTTTGATGAAGTCGAGGATGTCTTCTTTGAGGGCCTGGTGGATTTTAGCCGGACCTTTGTCGTCCCATAAACACACAGCATGGACATCTCTGCAGAACAAAACGCATTAACTTCCTGAAAGTTAATATTATATAAAAAAAATTAAAACATCTTTCTTTTTTACATCTTACATTCTTTACATACAAACATATTTATAAATTAGTCTTAATGTTATTTTATGTTGTGATAGAGAAAGGCTCCTTACGTGTAATATTCCTGATATGAAGATGAGTTAGCATTTATTAAAAGGTCTAAAACTTATGTTTACTTTTTCTGAAATCACGGAGAGAAATCTGTGAAATAAAGTTCTTAAACCAGCGTTATCTTCTGAGGTTTTATCTCTGCAGAAATGTGCAAACTAACCCGAGAGGGAACTCAAGGTTCTGCAATTCTCTGCTGAGAACAGGGAGGCTGAGCGGCTCAGTTCGTAGGCAGATTACAACATGAATAGAGGACGGGAGCAGTGTCCAACTTTCTGATTCTAATAAGGCCGTGCTCGGTTCTGACTGGAACCATTAGAGCTGCAACTTACCGGTGTCCTTGGATAGTTTCAGAGAACGTTTGATCTTACTTATGAGAGCGGTTCTAACTGAAACCAGACCCAGCCAGTTAAACCATCACTCACAGCTCTTCTTAACGAGGGGAGGGTTCTGGGACTCGATGTTTGAAAGACATCGAAGGAAGTTGAGAGGTCAACTTCTTAAAGAATCAACTGAACTAAAGGCAGCTAGTCGTGTTTTCCATACAGGCTGTTGAATAAAAGGTTGTGTCGCAAACCTACGGTGAGAATGACAAGGATTTAAACAGGCAGAGAAGAAAGTGTCTCTTACGAGAACAAGTCGAACCACTGTTGTTTGGTGACAGCCTCTTGTCTGAGCAGCTTGAGGACGATGGGTCGCATCAGGTCCCACTTGTCCTCAAACTGCAGGGACCCCTTGTTCTGGAGGAGAGACGCGAAACACGTGGAGGAATCAGACGAATTAACATAGGACAATAAAAAAATAAGTAAAAAAGTTCTTGGAAAGCTTTCCACAAGTTTTAGGAGTGTTTCTGTTCAACTTTGTGCCCATTCATTTTCTGTATAGCATTTATAAGGTTGGTTACGATGGTTGGATAAGAAGGTCTGGCTCAAAAACTTGTTCCAGTTCATCCTAAAGGTGCCTGACGGGGCTGAGGTCACAATTCTGTCACGTTCATTCACATCAGAGTCATCAAACCGCATCTTTATGGTTCACTCACAGGCAGAGATAGGATAAAAATCATTGTGAACAAATCAAAAATCTGTGCTTTTATTTTGAAGGTCTGCAGGCGTCCAGTTCAGCCTCTCTGTGCGCTCCACTGGTAGCCAAGTTTGTTAGAAATTAACACGAAACATGCACCGAACACAGACCTTTTAAACAGGATGTGGATTTATAAGGATATGTCCTATTTTCTTTGCTTAAATCTGCACATAATAATTTAAATATGACCGCCATCAGACTCCTGCGTGAGCAGTCCACGGCCCTGAAGAGACCTGCAGAGGATGTCCCACCCAGCACTCCATGGACCATGGATACTACACGTCAGCATGTGTGGATTGATTCTAAAGCTGTGCAGAGTCAACTATCATTACCTGCTACACTTGTTTCGTCTAATGTTTACATCTGATCTCGCCACTTCCTGCCTACTCAGGTGCAGAATGTCACTTCTAGGCTGAATTCAAAAGCAAAGCAGATTGTTCAGTTTGTGGAGAAAAGTACTAATGATCCTCAAGAGGGAGGGGAGGGAGATCAATCTGCATAAACAGAGCATCTTAAACACACACGCTCATGTCAAACTCAACAAAAGTTAGACTGATTTCAATGAAGAAAGAGAAATACTTAAAATATATAGTGTGTTTTTAAAATGATGACGATGTTTGAAATACTGCAAAAACATACATATTAATATTCAATACTGTAAAAGTTTATATATAATGTTGTTTTTGGTAGAACTGAGTTTAACTTGTTGGTCCGGCCCAGTCCTGCTCAGGGCGGGCAATAAATAAACAGTTGCCCACCACTGTTTTAATCCTTGAAGCAGAACTTTGTCCAGAATGTCCTGAGCTGCTGAAGCATCAAGACTGCCCAACACCTGAGCACAGGTGTGGCCAGGACCTCCAAGCCTGCAGAACTTAAACCGAGCCCTGCTTATCTGTTCACTTTAAACCTTCCTCTTTGAAGGAGGCCTTCCAGACACAGGCTTTGGATTCAGAAGAGAGGTTAGCTTGTTGAAATACAACCCAGACAGAACGGTGTGTGAAAAAAATGAGGTTTCTCGTGTCAAAGTTTAACCGTGTTTTGTTTTTTTTTCCCTTCGTTTTCAGGGCTGGTTCTTCTCGGGCTCGTCGTCGCAGGGAATGTCTGGATGGGCTACGTTTGGGCTTTGGTTCCGAATCAGAGAGAGGTGAGAGTTTTGATCCGAGGACGGGTTCTGCAGAGGTGCACAGAGTTGGGGGTTTGGGGTGAGGGGGCGTACATGATCGGGGTAACAAACCCCGGCAGAACACCGGACTTCTGCTGCGACAACTGTGACTTCAGCCGCAGCAAAATGTGAAAATTTTAACATAACTTGAATTTTTAGCGGTCGTGACTGGAAGCTGGGACGCTGCAGGTAAAGACCCGAAGCTAACCTCAAGAGATACAACGACCATAAACGTAAATAAGCACATAAACACGGGAAATATTAAACTGCTTCCTACCTTCAACAAATTAGGCGACGCCATGTTTCTTCAACTTAACATCTCGCAAAGTCTCGCGAGACCTGCGGTCGTGATTAGGTAATGATAGTCCAGAAATAAACCCTGCAGCTGCTAAAAACATCTAAAAACACTGTTTAACATTAAATCCTCTGATTTTAAGTTTAATATTTGACCCATTAATAATATTTATTTTAAATATTTAAACATTTACCCAATATAATCCGATGGAACATCATTGTAGAACAGTTAATTTTCCTTTGTGCAATTTATATATTAATATTTACAAACCAGTCTGATCTATAGATTATTTATATTATTATGAATATTAATGATGATATGATCATTTGTGCTGCCACAGTGAAAATGCGTTCTTCAACTGTAAAAGTATTTGTAAGTAAGTAATAATAATTTTATAATGGCAGTGTTACTGTGGATGTGTCTGCAACACTGACCTTCCAACAGTGTTGAGATGATCCATGTTTCTTCTGTAAAATTTATGTACTATTTCAACTATTTCATATATTAAAATGTTCAGCTCATGATATGACTTGTGATGATATGTTTATTTGCTGTTCTTTTCACCTTTTACTCTGGTTCTGCTTCTTTGTGTTAATTTCAGCTTCCTTCAACGCCTCTTTTTTTATTTTAGTTTTTTATGGTTTTTCAGCTGTCTTTCAGCTCCCTTCTGCTATTCTACTAATTTAATTTTTGTGTGTGTTTCTTTATGCTAATTTAAGCTGTTTTTGTCTTTTTAAACTACTTTTTTTAAGCTGATTTCAGCTAATTTGAGCTTTTTCACGAACTTCACCTTTTTTGCGATAATTTCATTTTCTTACTGCTCATATCAGCAAACATCACAGCTCTGTTTCTTTGTGCTAATTTCAGCTTATTTAAGCCAGTAAGCTTTTCCTTTTATTGTTTGTTTGCTAAATCCAACTTTTTTTACTGTTATTTTTAGCTACATGTCTGCTCTGTTCACTGTTTTCTGTACATTTTTATTTTTTTCTAAAGATTTTTCACATATTTACTTTCTTTTCAGCAAATGTCCAAATTAAAGTTTTGTTATTAAACAGTTTCAGCTTCTTCAGCAGCTTTAACATCTTTCAGCAATAAGCTGTATTTTCACAGGATATGCAAATCGTAGTTCGATTCAAGTTCAACAAAATTTCAAAGTTAAACCATCTTTTGAGACATTAATTCAAAATACACTGAAAACCTAATTAACTATTACACAAAAATAGTTCAAATGGCCCATCTTTTTAAT
>NW_013952538.1:371486-389217 GCF_001266775.1 Austrofundulus limnaeus
TATATATATTAAAATATTGTAAAAATGTGAAAAAGTAAAGGCAACATTTCTTGGTTACTTCTTCTGGCAGATCTTAAGCCTGGTGCACAAACAGAAAAGCGATCTTTGCCCTCTGAGACAGTTAATCATTCAGGATCGACACAGTGACAGTCGAGGAGCTAAAAGCCTTAAATAGCTGCAGTTCTGTGAGGTTTTTCCACCACAGATGAGGCAACATGGCTGATAAACAGCCTGTGGATTCATGCAGGGACACGAGCTTTGAGGAGCACAGTTGTGGATTTCTGACGAGGATCAGGAAATTCAACCCGAAGGATGTTTTCACCTGGTGAGTGAAGACGTGGAATTAAGATATCATTTATTGTAACCATGATAACAGATTTATCATTTAGTGCTCAGTTTTAATGCTGTAAATTATATAAAGTTTTTATTTAACCCAGATGTTTGGAGTTTTTCAAAGCAGCATGGTCAATTTGGTGTATTGAATTTGTTTATATGTCTGGTTTGTGTTTTTCTCAGGCAGCTGGCTAAGACCCTGGCCATGGGTCAGTGTCTGGCCGCTCTGATCTGTGGGACGGCCGTCTCCTCCCAGTACCTGGCCTCAGACTTCCAGGTGAACACGCCCATGCTGCAGAGCCTCCTGAACTACATGCTGCTGTGTGTCACCTACACCACCATGCTGCTCTGCAGAAAAGGTGAGTTTATATCTTTCTCCTCATTTCACCCAGACTGACTTTGTGTCTTATTAGAAATGCTGACTCAGCATTCTTGTTGTTTATACCTACATGTGATTTTTAAATCAAACTTCTTCCACAAATTTTGACTTTTTTTAACTTTTTTTTAATTTATCAAAACATTGAGCTTGATCAGTGTGCTAAATCTTTTAGTTATTATAACTACAATACTTTTCAAATAATAGAAAATAATAGAAACAAACAACCCCTAACTGCATTCAAATCTCTCCAAAATATTCAAAAACTTTTTTCTCTCTAAATTTGTTTCAGTATTTGTTCTATTTTTGTCTGCTCATGTCTTACTAATCTTAGCTTTTAGCTGTTTAATTTTTACATTTTTTTTCTATTGGTTTTCTAACTTTAGCTTTTAACTGTATTTAGCTGTTATTTATTTTTAATATTAGGTTTTGTAAAGATTAGCTTTTAATTACAGTTTTGCCACCTTTTTAACTTTTTGCTTATGGATCGGTATTTTTAGCTTTTAAGATTTGATTTTACAGAATTTAACTTTTAGCTACAAATTTGTTAGTTTTAGCATTTAGTGACAGATGGTTCATTTTATTTTTCATTTTATTTTTTCCCTCATTTAGCTATCTGATACTGGAATTTAACAATTTAGCTGTTTTATAAAACTTAGTTTGTGATTTACAGTTTTGTCATATTTTAGCTTTTAGTTACAATTATGTTTATTTTAGCATTTAGCTAAAAAGTTTGTGTAATTTTAGCTTTTATCTCAAATTTGCACATTTTATTTTTTTGACCATCATTTTGCTACATTTAGTTCCTATAGCTAATGTTTTGCTAATTGTTCTTTTGGTCACTATTTTCCTAAATGTAGCTTTTGGCTACAAGTTTGTTCATTTTATCTTTTAGCAACAGTTTTGGTTACTATTAGCTTTTTAACAGTTTTAGTGATTTTAGCTTTTATTTACTGTCTGTATTTACACTGATGCAAAATTACACTTTTACTGTTCCGTGTTGTTGTTGTTTTTTTCTTTCTTTTTTGTGATTTGAAAGTTCTTCAAAATGATAAAAACCAAGATAAACATTAGTTCAGTGCCCTCTGTATTTATTCGGCTCATTTGTTTGGTGATTTGAACACTTCCTGGTAGCTGAACGTCACATACAGCAGCAGTGATTGATCGGCTGTCCGTACTGAAATTCAGGGGTGTTCCCCTTTAAAACGCAGGGGATGGCAATATTTTACAGATCCTCAGGAGAAGATGGTGGAAGTACTTGCTGCTGGGGCTGGTGGATGTGGAGGCCAACTACACTGTGGTCAAAGCGTACCAGTACACCACTCTGACCAGTGTGCAGGTGGGGTTACAGGTTTTATGACTTTTATTTGCAATCATAAAATATGACTCATTTATTTCTAGGGCAAATTTTATTTTAATCTAGTTTATTTAAATTTCTTCTGCAGTTTAAATGAATGCATATCACTCATTTCATGTCACAGTTACACATTATCATGATGTAATGCTGATGAGTGACGTTTTGTCATGTTTGATGGTTGTTTATGGATTTCACGTCTTCAGTATGAACCTGCAGTTTTCTCTATCCTCCAGCTGCTGGACTGCTTTGTGATCCCGGTCCTGATGGTTCTGTCCTGGTGGTTTTTGAAGACCCGCTACAGGGTGGTCCACTACGTTTCAGTCTGTGTTTGCCTCCTCGGAGTGGGGGCCATGGTGGGCGCCGACCTCCTGGCTGGACGAGACCAGGGCTCCAGTAAGAATCTCTTTAATTTCATTTTTAATTTATTTGTTCTTTAGTGTTTTTCTTTTTATTACATAATCTTAAACGTTGTTCTTCCTCTTTCTCCAGCGTCGAACATTTTGTTGGGTGACGGTTTGGTGATGCTCAGCGCCACGCTGTACGCCGTGTCCAACGTGTCTCAGGAGTACACGGTGAAGAACCTGAGCAGAGTGGAGTTCCTGGGGATGGTCGGCCTGTTCGGCACCATCATCAGCGCCGTACAGATGTAAGCTTACATTGGTCTCATCGTCATCGATCGGTTCAATGTTGTGTTTTAATCAGGTCTGGTTTTATTGTTTTATTTATTCAGGGTGATCCTGGAACGGAGTGAGGTTTCCAACATCAAGTGGAGCTGGCAAGTTGGTCAGTGCCCCACCCCAACTGTGACGAAAACATCAGGAAAACACGAACGCTTTGATTTTTATCAACAGCTCAACAGACGAGTGTGAACTCATGAGAGGTCACACTCAGAGCACATGTTGAGGATGACTCTCAGCTACTACCACCTCAAATTTCAGCTCAATATATGTAAAATTGACTGAGTTACACCCACTTTTGTTTTTAAAGTGCCTGTGACATCCAATTTTTTAATAAACATGAATGCATATTTGGAAAGAGAACATTGATAACATATTGAAAAACAAATTTCATGTCGCTGAGATGAACAGTTGTTGAGATATTTGCATGTGAAGAAACAGGAAGTGCTGTCAAAGGGGAATGTCTGCATGAAAACAGAGCGTTGTAACAAAAGCTAACAACACAGACTGTAGAAAAGAATCTGTTTCTTTAGATTATTCTGAGTCGCTATCAAAGAGAGACGAAGAAGAGTTAAAGTTTAAATATTTTTGCTTTAACAAAGACCAGCAAGTTTATTTTATTAAGAGTTCCCCTTTGATGTCACTTCTTGTTTCACTTTGGCTGAGCCAAATTCAAAAGAAAATAGGTCACTTATGTGACAAAATGGGTAAAATCATGTGTACTATGCCAATTTTCTTAAAAATGCTTTCTTTGACTTTTTGTATTTGAAGGAAAGGCGCGGTTCGTTGAAGGTGGCGGCCATCTTCAATAGGGCTGACTCCAAACGTCAATATAGATAGGAACAAACATCGTTTTCTGTGTTTTAGTGAAGTAGACGAAGAAACATTTTTCTGTAAAATTAAAGTTTTTCTAAGAGCGGCGTTTGTCTCCCCTCAGGGCTGCTGTTTGCTGCGTTCGCTCTCTGCATGTTTGCTTTGTACAGCGGGATGCCGGTGGTGATGAAGCTGAGCAGCGCCACCTCCGTCAACCTGTCGCTGCTCACATCAGACCTCTTCAGCCTCTTCGTCGGGATCTTCCTTTTCCATTACAATGTAAGGATGTGCACAGAGTCTGGGTGTTTTTTTATATTATTATTTTTCTATGTAAAGCAAGTGGAAGTCCATTTCCACAATTCTGAAGAACAAAATGTCCAATAAGTCAGAATTAATGTATGAAATACAGAATTATCACAAGACTAATCATATCGCAATCATGACTTAGCTTCTCTAAATCAAGACTAAGAATCTCTTAATCATGACTTAGCATCCCTTAATCATGACTAAGCATCTCTTAATCATGACTTAGCATCTCCTAATCATGACTTAGCATCTCTTAATCATGACTAAGTTTCTCTTAATCATGACTAATATTCTCTTAATCATGACAAAGAATCTCTTAATCATGACTTAGCATCCCTTAATCACGACTAAACATCTCTTAATCATGACTAAGAATCTCTTAATCGTGACTTAGCATCTCTGAATCATAACTTAGCATCTCATAATCACGACTTAGCATCTCTTAAACATGACTTAGCGTATCACAATCATGACTTAGCATCTCTTAAACATGACTTAGTATTTCTTAATCATGACTTAGCATCTCTTAATCATGACTTAGCATCTCCTAATCATAAATTAGCATCTCCTAATCACGACTTAGCATCTATTAAACATGACTTAGCATCTCGTGAACATGACTTAGCATATTGCAACCATGACTTAGCATTTCTTAATCATGTCTTAGCATTTCATAATCACAATTTAGCATCTCTTATTCACAACTAAGAATTTCTTAATCACGACTAAGAATCTCTTAATCATTACTTAGCATCTCTTAAACATGACTTAGCATTTCATAATCACTATTTAGCATCTCTTAATCATGATTAAGACTCTTAATCACGACTAAGAATCTCTTAAACATGACTTAGCTTCTTAAAATTATTATTTAGCATACCATAAACATGATTCAGCATATCATAATCATAACTTTGCATCTCAGAACTGCTGTTGTTATAACGAAAAGCAGAATGTAATTTCTTCCTAGTTTGATTTTAGTTTATTGAAAACTCTGGCATGAACGGCGGCGGGTGATATCCATCATGTTTGTAAATGTATCTTCATTCTGTGTCCTGCCTCAGTTCTCTGGGCTCTACCTGGTCTCCCTCGTGGTTATCCTCATTGGCTTCATCACCTTCAATGTTGTTCCAACACCTACTAACCTCACAAACTCCTCCTCTTCCTCCTCGCTTTCAGAGGAAGGTTGCTATGACAACCCTGTGGCCACTGACGGCGACTTCGCTCGAAGTGAAGTCACTGTTGGAATCCCAGCTGAGGCCAAAGGGGAGGAAGACGAAGAGGAGCTTCATCAAGACTGGTGGGAGGAAAAGGAGAGGAAGACGAGCGCTTCATGGTCATCGCAGCGAGTTAATGATGATGCTGTTGAGCATAGCACTAAATTGTAAACTACAGCAGCACCTCCTGTTAAAATGATGAATGTGTGTTCGAACATTTATTTATTGAATTGTTACAGATCAAATAAAATATAAACAAAGATGTAAATCTTTATTATAATGTTTTTTTTGCCTGCTGCTAAAGGCAAAAGGGGTGACTAATTTTTCATGTATGTATTTTACTTAAGTAGATTTCATCATGGGTACTTTTGACTTTTACTCCACTGCATTTTACATTAAGTATCTGTACTTTCTACTCTGCTACATTTCTGTGATGCGTTGAAGTAAAAATTACATTCATGTCACATTGCATTACAATTTTTTTTTAGTTTGAAAGTAATCAATGGCGAAAAGGGAATTGCTGTAATTGGTCCACTGAACCACTGCAAAGCTGGAAAGTACCATTAGACCCTCCTTCATGAAAAGCAGAGAGATTCTGTATCACCTGCTGGATCAGCAGCACCACTAACAGGCCCAAAATGGATTCCATCACGGAGGAAACGCGCCACTCATGGCCTTACTTAAAAGACTTATTCAAGTTTGACTGGTTAACTGGTAAAAACGACTTGTTGAGATTTGATAAAGGACGTTTGTGGCGAATTTACAGCTTCTGATGCATTATATATATATATACATATATATATAATATATATGTGTGTGTGTGTGTATCAGCTGTAGCAGCATCATATGAATTCTGGCATTTCACACATAGTCCACCAGNATATATATACACACACACACTATAGTCACACTTCATGATGTAGACCTTTATGGAATACTTTAAGCAAGTACTTTTACTTTTAATACTTTAAGTATTTTTAAAAGCAAGTACTTACCGTTCTTACGTTTACTCAAGTAAAAATGTTAATGTACTTTTACTAGAGTATATCTTTGTCTGTTTATTTGTAATTTTACTTAAGTACAGTGTTTGAGTACTTTCTCCACCATTGGAAATGATTGTAACAATTAATGCTAAGGTTTTAGGCATTTAAATAAAACTTTCAGAAACTAATTATGGATTGAATGTACGCTTTTTGCAAAGCGAATTCTGAAATTTTTTTGGTTTAATCAATGTTGCACTGTATTTTCTAAAGACAATAACAATAATCAAAATTCATACTTTGCAGAAAAGCATATAAACTTAAAAGAAACCAAAGAGATGCAGTTACAGGCTATGGCCACTTTATGTCACTAGAGAACCAATCAAAGCGTAAAGTAATTACGCAAAAATACGTACGTGAATGTTACATTTACGTACAAACGTAGTCATTTCTATGCTATCCACTTAGCTTGTAGTAGTCACGTGATTTTTCTGACGTAGCTGTAGCTTGACGTCATCGAGGAGCGGCAGGAGCCATAGTTTGCTAACTGAGCACAATTTTCAAATTTACTACCGTCTTTGTTTATTCTCCGAGCGTCTCGTTCTGATTTTTAGATTGTAGCAGAAGAAGGGCAAAGAGCGATCGATCGTTTAGCCGCCTCCTTAGCCGCGTATTATTTCCTCAGGAGTTGTCTCGTGCTAAATTAGCCAGATTTGTGTCACGAAGTGGGTCACCGCTTCTTGTTTACGTCGTGTTTTCTGTTTGTTCCCGTCGGGCCCGCAGTTCGTTTCGCTGCAGACGCGGACGATGGTTCTGTTGAAAAACCTCCATCCTCCCACCGAGGGCGTTCGACACGAGCAGTCCGACACCACGGCCGTGCTGGACGGACAGAAGTTGGGCTGCGGCACGCTCTACGTTGCCGAAACGTAAGTGATGCACGTGGCGCGTGTTTTCACCTGTAAACAGTGGGTTTATTGTTCAGGTCGATATTTAATACATATTGGAGTTACGCTAATGCACAAGGCAACAATAATAAGTAACAGTTAAGGTGGTTATATTGGATGGATGAGCTAAAGCATATTTTTAGATGTCGCCTGAGCTGTTGGAGGTGACTCTCAGCTACTACAAGAAACTTCAACACAGTTTTTGGTTTTCTAAGACATCCATCTTGAGTCGGGTTGGCACTTGTCGGCTATGTGTTTCCTTCAGGCGCCTGTCCTGGTTCGATGGATCAGGGATGGGTTTCTCGCTCGAGTATCCCTCCATCGGTCTGCACGCCATCTCCAGAGACGTCAGCGCCTACCCCCAGGAGCACCTGTACGTCATGGTGAACGGCAAACTCAGCGGTACGAGATGAATGCGTTTGTCCCAATATCAGATATCAGACTTAACTTGCTTCTGACCTGTTGTAAATAACTTTATTCTTCTTTGCTGACCGGACACAAGTGACAAAAACATAATCACTCAGTAGGCTAGCTGCCTGCATGCTAACATAGCTAGCATTAGCTTGAATACATTAGTGTTTTTGTCGGCGTGTGTTCATGAGAGATGCTTCAATGTACGGTTATTTTGTGTCAGTGCACAGCAAAAGATAAACAAATAAATGTCTTAGGGAAAAGCTGATTAATCCTCAGTGAAAAACAGCGATTCCGAAGCTAATTGTAGCATGTTCCTTTCAAAATAAAATTAGTGTTGTGCAAAATAGTTTGTCTAATGTAATAAAATTCTTTATTGATAAAATATAATGTGCTTATTCGTTAATTCTAAGGTCATTTCAATTTTGTTTCAGGTTTTCTTTCAATTAGCAGGTTGCTGCGTGGTAGTTATTAAAGTTTAAGCTTTTATTATGAAAGCTACAACACATTTGAATCTTTTAACTTGACACAATTAGTTTTTTCTTGATGGAAAAGCACCTGCTGTTAGTGCCCAAGTTAATCCGACCAATCAAGGTTTCCCAAACTCCGCCCACACCCAAATACCTCCTGTTTACTTAATAAAAGCTGCTTTACTTTAGCTTGTGTTTTGTGTTAAATGTGTCTTCTTTGTATGTTTTGACATGCAGGTCAAATATGAGTTTTATTTATTTATTTATCACAGATGAAAACGAGGCCGAAATGGCTGAGAAAGCAGCTGACGACGATGATGATGGCAGCAGCAGTGAAGGGGACGGTGACGATGGCGAGGGCCCGATTACAGAGATTCGGTTTGTGCCCGGCGACAAAATGGCACGTGAGTGGCCACACTGAGGATTTCCTCATTAACTTTACATTAAACACAAGAAACGTGGCTTTATATTCTACGTCTCCCACACAGTGGAATCCATGTTCTCAGCGATGTGCGAGTGCCAGGCCCTGCACCCTGACCCTGAAGACGAAGACTCTGATAACGACTTCGAAGGAGAGGAGTATGACGTGGAGGAGGCTGGTGAGCAAAAACACATGCGAGAGCAACAAAAATTATCAGAAACAAATACAATTATTGTTCTGATTAATGCATTATGATTGACTCAGGTAAATGTTAGATTTATTGAAATTGTTAAAAATTTTCACCATTTTCTAATAAAACTGAGCCATCAGCTGGTGATTCAAAGCTAAATTCTAAAAAAGTAAAAGGCTGTCTAAAGATTAAAGTATCTAAATAGCTGACTAAGGACTAAAAATAGTAAAAGACTAGCTAAAAGCTAAAGTTATTAAAGAATGGTGAAAATTAGGGCTGAACGATTAATTGCATTTGCGATAATCTCGCGATATGTTAAAACGAGATTTTCTAACTGCACATACTGTGATTTGACTGGTCACATGACTTGGGAGTGAGCCGAGCAGAGCAGTGTTTCCATCTTAGCCACATTGTCACTAGATCTAGTGGCTTTTTAGACCCATCTAGCGACCCCCCCCCCTCCCCGGCAGCTGAGAGGAGACCGCTGCAGATGAATCTTGCATGCGGAAAGCTGCCACTGCTCCTGCCTTGTTTTTAAAGCGGGATGTAATATTTACTGTAATGTTTTTCTCTGGTACTGTCTCTCTAAAATAAATCTCTGGACTCAGCTGTTTGACTCACAGATCAGTTTCACCTCGTCCTCCCTGTGCCTCCTGATATCTAACAATCTGCAGATTAAATTTAAGATTATCACTAATTTAATTTATGTAATGTGGATGTAAGCATTGAAGTCATAAAATTATTTTTTATTTCATTAAATTTATTTGCAGTTTTAAACATATTTAGTGTTTTTCTTCACTTTTTTTCTCTTTAACATCTCTCCTATAGCTCAGAGTTTGATTTTCCTAGAAAATTACAAGTTGGTTAAAGCAGATTTTTATTCTCTTAATGTTTTTAGCACTTTATTTTTTCGTGGTGTTACTGGCTGGAAAGCAGTAAGCTTTTTTTATATTTATATATATTTTTTTCTATTTATTTATAGACTGTCCTTTGAAGTTCAGACAGTGTTTAGGAAGTTCACTTAACATGTCTAATCATGTTTCATGAAACAAGAAAAACTGAAATGGTGTAAAGGTAAAGCTACAGATATGTTAGCTTTATTTTAATCTATGCTTTAAATCAATCTTACTTTGTTTATTATAAAACAGATTTATTGCTTCTGTTTGTTGAAAAATACTTGAGAATATGTTAAAAATAATCACATGTTAAATCGCAATTTATAGATTAAAAATTGCAATTAGATTATATTCCAAAATTGTTCAACCCCAGTGAAAATCTACTGTAGTAGTAAGCTAGCTAGCTAAAAGAAGCAAAAGCTGGTTATAAGCTATTGCTGTAAAAGGCTGGCTAAAAGCTAACGTATCAGTAGGTGAGATAAACGAACTGAAAGGCTGGTCATAAGCTAATGTAGCAAAAGGCTGGCTAAAAGCTAAAGTTATAAAAGACTGCCTAAAATGTAATGTAGCAGTAGACTAGCTTAAAGTAGTAAAAGGCTGGATTAAATCTGATGTAGCAGTAGGCTAGCTAAAAGTAGCCATAGTTGGCTATATGCTAAAGTAGTAAAAGGCTTGCTAAAGCCAAAGTAGCAAGAATATATGTAGGAGCTCAGCGTATCAAAAAGCTTGCTGAAAGGTAAAATAGCACAAGGTTAGCTAACATCTAATGTAGCAACAGGCTAGCTAAAAGTATCAGAGCTGTTTTAACTCAGTTCAACACATTTTATGGAGTAAATCTAAAAAATATATTGACTTTTTCTTCTCTCCTGTTTGTTTGTCCCTTCATGGACTGATCATTTGGACCTGATTGCAGAAGCCGGTAAGACCACCAGAATTTATCACTGCGTTGACACAAAAACAGAAAGTTTGTTGGATGTTTTCAGATCTCAACAAAAGCTAATTCTGAAGCTAGTTTTAGTTGTTGGTTCAGCTGCAGAAATTTAGCATTTTTAAAAAATATGAGAACTTTTGTTGTAACTATTTTTCTCCGTCCGTCCAGAGCACGGTCACGCTGACATCCCGACCTTCTACACGTGTGACGAGGGCCTGTCGGCGCTCACGCAGGAGGGCCAGGCCACGCTGGAGAGGCTGGAGGGGATGCTGGCCCAGTCTGTCAGCCAGCAGTACCACATGGCTGGAGTGAGGACCGAAGAAACCAAGGCTGAGTTTGAAGGTTTGAGCGGCTCTCATGACTGTTTTCCTTGTCATTTTTTTCCTGCACCGTATCTTATTTTTATCTTATTTCATTTTTATAGCCTTGCAGAGTAATTTAAATTTTTTTTTAAATTTTTAATATTATTATTTTAATTCTATTATTATTGCTACAGTTGATAATGTCACATAACAATATATTGTTTTGTAAAACCACCTGAACTGTCTGTCTTCTTACAGACGGGATGGAAGTGGACGCTGCAGCGATGGAGGCCGGACAGTTTGAGGATGCTGACGTCGAGCACTAGTGAGTGTGGGTCGGGTTGTTTTTGTTTGTTTGTTTTCTGTCTAAATAGTCTGAATTATTTTACTAACACGTCAGCTACCTCATGGTTTCAGATGTTTTAAAACAAGCTTCGAAATGCATCCGAAGAGTGACGCTTTAATTATTTTAATCACTTTAATATTTGTCGATTGTTTCATGTTTAGTAACGTCCACATTTAACAACAAACTGTAAATAAAGCTGAAATTTATCATAAGTTTCTGTCAGATAATCACAGCTGAAATGGTAGATTTGCTTAAAACAGAAGTGGGTGAAAGCTAAAAGTAGCACAGACTAGCTAAATGTAGCATAAGGCTAGTGAAAAGCTAAAGTAGTAAAAGGCTGGCTAGAAGCTAATGTTATAAAAGCTTGGCTAAACACTAGTGTAGCAATAAGTTAGCTAAAAGTAGCTTAATGGCTAGAAGCTAATAATGTAAAAGGTTTGCTAAAATTAGCAAAACGCTAGTTAGATGCTCTTGTAGCAAAATGTTTTCTAAAAGCTAATGTAGCAAAAGCTTGGCTATAGGCTTGTGTAACAGAATGGTATCTGGCTAAAAGTAGCAGGATGGAGATAAATCTAAAAGTAGCCAAATGCTAGCTAAGAGCTGAAAGTAGCATGGGCTGATAAAAGCTATAAGTAGGAGAACAGCTGAAGTCCCAGGTCAAAGTGGCAAAGTTGTAGTTAAAATTAGCAAAAGTCTAGATCAAAGCTTACATTAGCTGAATAGTAGCTAAAAGTAGCATAAGAAAACAAAAGTCAGTTTACTGAGCCGGATTTGAAAAAGAAAAATGCTTTTGAAGAAACTGAACTTGATGTATTTTTGTGGAGAAAAGATTTTTAAATAAAGTGAAATATTTTGAAATTGTAAAAATTCACATAAACCGAAGGTCCCAGCAACCTTCGGCTGAAATATGAACAGCTGAAGTTTTCAGAGGAATGCTGACTCAGCACTCACAACACTGAAACATCAGTGCATTTAGTCTTAAAATGGTTTATTTTTTAACTCTCTGTAGGAGGACGTCATCTCTGTGGCTGACCAAAGCGCCGAAGGATCAGCGAGGATGCCATTTATTTAAGCTCTTATCCTTCGTCAGGACGTTTGTGTTCCTTGTCCACATGCTGAGTCATCCTCCTGAAGCTGGTCCGTGTGTGTCGTGTTAAAGCTCACTGATCGCAGCTTCTCTTCGGCACATTTATCAAGTCAGATAACAAACGGAGCTGCTGTCGACTGTAATAACAAAACATTTAGTTATTTTTACCTAAAGACCAATTTTTCTATTTGTTTTTTGCTGATAAACAAATGTGTTTGTAAGAAATTGTCAATAAACAAAAGTTTTTGTAGTTTTTTGAAATTGACCCTTTTTTGTTGCCGTAGAGGCAGGAAACCCCTGCATACGTTCAACAGCTAGTTTTCCTAAACAAAAACCTCCTTACCAGGTGATAAATCACCAAACTTTAGCAAACGGTGGATCATTTTGAAGCTTTTAAGATAAAGAATTTGAAATTAATTAAATCAGTAATGAAAAATTCCTCTTTTTGACTCATTTTCCAGCACAGGTCAGGTCTTGAATAAGTTTGAGTCCAAAAATGAGTCTGTTAAACTGGACATCCAAGTTTCAGTAAAATCTGCTCAGTGGTTCATGGGATATTTTGCTAACACAAAATTTAGACATTCATCTTATGGTGGCAGTTAAACAACTGATGTTTGCTTTACTTTGGTTTAAACGTGATTTAAGTCATGTTTTTCTCAAAAATTCAAAAACTAAATTCTGACAACATGACTTTTTGGTGTTTAGTGATAAGCAGAGCTATTTCTGAATAAATGGGTTACCACTACAAAACATTTAATCTCAAACACATTTTAACTAATTATCTTAAAAATATTTTAATGTTTTAAATAATCATTGTTTTAGGTTTGTGATGACAGAACTTTGAAAAGAAACTTTTATCCAGGAAATAAGAGTTCTTCAGTTTTTCTCTTTAATAAGAACCTAAAAGGCACCAAATAAACCTGCAGAAATGAAGATGTGCTGAAAATCCAGGCTTTTGTTGCAGAATTTGACATAAACAGGATCAAAGTCTTCACATTATTTTACACCCATTAAGGTTTTTCTATCAAATAAAATCGCACAAATGTATAACCTGAAATAAAAGATGCAAACTTGTTTTATAATTGATGAGTTTCACTCAGGTATTTAGCCTTTGATTGTTAAATATAAGTTTAGTTTTTTGTTGTTTGTGCTTTAACCTTGATGTTTGTGTTTCATAATAAAATAATAAATCTATATTGTTCTTTGAAATGGTCGTAACAGTGTTTCTGTTGCAGCTGTGTGGTGAAAGTCTGTCAGTAACATCCTCTGAGTTCAATCTCTTCATGTCTTCTTCTTCTGTGGTGGAGGGACCCCAGGAGAGAATCTATCAAACAGCAGAACTGAACACATCGTACCTGAAACCAGAAAAACAAGAGAGGGAAATGTCTTTATTAGAAAATATCTACGATTATAATAAAAGACTAATAAGAATTATTATTATTAAAAAGTACAAGTGGTTGTTAAACTTTTTACCTGTTGTTTTATTTTAATGAAATTAATCCTGTTGAAAGAATAAATGCTCATTTATTACCCTTTATATATACTTCATATATATATGTGTTTGTTTTGGCTCTTTTAGCATTTAGCTGATGACTGCAGCTTTTAGTTGTTTTGCTTATTTTAACGTTTAGCCTTTATTATTTTTGCTTATTTTAAGCATTTAGCTATTGTTGTGCTAATTTTGGCTATTTTGATTTCTTTAGTTTACATTGTACTTAATGTTTTGATTATTTTAGCTAGTGTTGCTCCTTTTAGCTTATAGTTGTTTTTTGATTGTTTTAGTTAATGTTTTGCTTATTTTAGCTTTTAGCTAGTGTTTTGATTCTTTTAGCTTTTAGTTACTGTTTTGCTAATTTTAGCTTATGTTTAACCCCATTTAGCTTCCAGCTAGTTTTGCTACTTTTAGCTAATGTTAGCTCCTTTTAGTTAGTGTTTTGCTCCTTTTAGCTTTTAGTTATTGTTTAGCTACTTTTAGTTAATGTTGAACCCTATTTAGCTTTTAACTAGTTTTGCTACTTTTAGCTAATTTAGGTCCTTTTAGCTAGTATTGTGCTTCCTTTAACTTTTAATGATTGTTTTTCTACTTTTAGCTGATGTTCATTTTATATTGAAGTTAATAGTTTGACCCTTAGAGTTTTGCTGCTTGTAGATTTTAGTGTTTTGCTCCTTTTAGCTGTTTATTCGTGTCAGCTGATCTTACCCAGAAATGGACCGAGCCAGTAGACGAAGCAGTACTCCATGAAAGAGTTTCCACTGCAGTGAAAGTGCGTGGAGAAGGCCACGGCTGGGTTAAACACAGCTCCTGTCACACCGCCACCTGCACACAACAGGTGAGCCAAGGTAGGTCACGTGATCGGACGGAATTAAAGGTGATGAAAACTTATTATACCTGCATAAACTACTGCTGTGGTGATCGCAGCCACAGCGTGCACGCGGTACTTCTCCTTTACCGATTGCGTGTGCGTGATCACAGTCTGAACCGCGAAGGCGCACGCGAGCTCCACTGCGGCAGCCTCGTGCAGAGAGCCGCCGCGAACCGGGCTGACGCACCGGAAGCCCAGCAGCCTGTGCCGCGCGTGCAGCCGCGACAGCCCGATGCTCCACACCTGCAGCGCGGCGGCTCGCGCAACAGCAGCCGCGGCAAACTGGCACGCGATCCGCCGCAGCGCGCGGCCGCCGGGGAGCGTGGCGTGGTACGCGCGCTCCAGCGCACCGCAGGGGTTCCCGATGGCCCCCCTGAAGGTGAGCCCGTGGACCACCGACACCAGGTAGGTGAAGGCGAGCGCGAGGCGAGGGTGGATCCCGCCCACCTCGGACAGCAGCCTCAGCTCGTGCGCGCAGCAGCACAGCTGGAAGGTGGACACGAGCTCCGCCGCGTCCACGGAGAGCCCGGAGTGAGCGAGGGCCCGGATCAGGACCCTGCGGGTCGCCTCGCTCATCACCACGAGCCCCGCGAGCACCGACAGGGACACCGCCACGTCCGCATCCATGTCGGCGGGGCGACGCATCTCTGTGTCCAGCCTGAGCGCACCGAAGCCGGGGAGCTGATGATCCTCTCTGTCCGGGTGGAGGACGGATCCATCCGGCAGCAAATGAGCTTCAGTCCCGGTGGCTCACATGGTGCGGAAGTGACTGCGGCTCTTTCTCCTCCTCTTCATCAGTTTTCTGTTCTTCTCCTCTTTTAAAAATGTTTTTACAAACAGACTATCATTTTTCTGTCAACCTTAAACTTCAACATTCAAACAGAAGAAATAAACTAAAAGCAAATAAATAAAACTGTAGGTTGGTCTCATCGCCCTTCATAATGTCCATAATTTCCTGCAGTCACGCACTAAATCCTGCTGTTTGTTTAGATAACTAAAACTGGGTTGGTTTGTATAGGGGCACCACTAGAGGGGCCAGTGGGGCCAATGACCACTTTTAAGCATTTGCATAGTAAAAACCTTGAAACTGAACTTTTAGTTTTAGTGCACAACAGAATTTTTGAAGGCTCCAGAGGATATTTCTGGCTTTGACCAAAACAGAAAATATTTATTTATTTATTTATTTATTTATTTATTTATTTATTTATTTATTTATTTATTTATTTATTTATTTACACCATAAAAGAAAGGTGGAGTTTTAGTCAAACAAAATGTTAAAATAATACAAAAAAAGTCAAATGAATGCATATAGATGCAATATGAAAAACAGATTTTTGGGTCAAAAAACAAAAAAAGGTCTAAGCAGTGATTTAAAGACCCAGCAGTCTCTCTTTCGCAGCTTTTGTTACAATTGTTTGTACAAATCTCTGGTAACCCTGTTATTAATGAAGAAGTACAACGACTTCATTGACATATTAAATATATTTTACTAACATTCTGCAGGACTAGCCCTTATTTATTCATATGTCAAAATGTTACTTTGAAAGTCTGAAAAATGGGGTGGGGGGGCGTATTTATATAATTTTCATAATAGAAACATATTTATTTATTTATTTATTGGGCATGCATTTCTCACTCTGACCACTAGATGTCGCCACCTACAAACTCTTGATTTATGTTGCTAAAAATCTGGATTTAATTATTAACATAAAGCAGAATCAGTCAACCTTTTGAAAAAGTTCATACATTTAAATTTTAAAAAAGAAAGAAAAAATATAAACAGACCTAACTGTGGATAAATATTAATTCTATAATTTTATAATTTTTTATTAAACTTTCTGAGTTGTGTCTTTTAAAACAGTTTTACCTAATAAAAATAGTCGTGTTTGTAATTTCTAACATATTTCGATTATATCGTTTCGGTTTTAGTTGTCGTTTATTTTATTTTATTTTTTTTGGATGGCCTCCCTTCTCCCCTTATAGCCATCCTCTCCACACCATTATGTTTTTTTTTTTTTTGTGAAGAGAAAATAGAGAGAGAGAAAAACAGGGAGAGAAGTAATTAGAAAGATAGAAAGACTGAAATAGCAATTAGAAGTATATTAAATATACACCAACATCGGCTTTAGCTGTCGTTTTACCTGCTCCGATTCAGTGAGGAGCAAAAGAAAAGTTCCTACATTGCAGTTTATTCAATCTTCATTATGTAGTCAGTTCTAGAACGCAACGCACAAGTTTCAAATCAAAAGGGAAGCTAGAATTTCTAACATTTCGTCACGACTTTGAACGCACCACCGCTCGTGCTTTCTTGCCGGCGACCTGGGACCCGCCCTGGACTTTAAACGGGCGTCTAAATTAGCCAATGGGAAGGGGAAGTGGTCGAGGACTGCCCAATGGTGTGTCTGGAATTCCGTTTGAGGGGGCGGGGCTTTCTTTGCACTAGGCTAACAATAGCCTGGCTGGGCTCGGCAAGTTTATCGTCAGAAAAAAAAAGGAAAGAAAAAAAAAAATCCCACCGAGGAGTAGGGCGACATAGCGGAGCAGGTCTGAGCGGAGAGCAGAGTTTACTGGATACACGAGACGGTGCGACCCGGTGACGGAAGATTTCTAATACAACATTCTGGGGATTTACAAGTGAGTTTTTTTTTTCACTTTGTGTGTAAACCGTTAAATTAGCCGGGCAGCCGGGCACGGTGCGCTGTGATTTAGGGCTAATTTGCCTGATAATAGGAAGGGGTTAATGGTTTCTGTTCGGCCGGGAGAACACCATTATCTCCTTTTTTCTTTATCTGCATCTATATTTTATACTCTGTACCTTCTGGCTCATCAGAAACGTGCTCTTAGTGGACTTTAAGACAGTCACGCTGAGGTTATAAGAGAGTCGAGGCGTGGGTGGTGGGATTATTTTTTTTTTATTTTTTACCGGTTGACTCCCCAGTTGTTGGCTGAGTTTTCCTGACAGATTGAGTTCAAAATGAATGAATGAAAACCTGCTACTTTCCACTTTTTCATCTCTAAAACCTAATAGCAACCTTTATATTTGTTCTCATTTTCTAGACAGGACCTTAAGAAGCAGGCGACTAATTTTACAAGTTACATTATAAGAAATTGTTTAAAGGGACTTATTGCAAAAACATGAAATACAACAGAGAAAAGGTTGAACTACATCGACTGGAGTAGTTTAAAAGAATTTATTTCAGTGGTACTGAAAATGCAGGTCCACATCTAATGTAAACAAAGCACCCTGAAGCTTATCCTACATAGGCTGTAGGTGGAAATACAAAAGTGAATCTGCTGCTAAACTCTTTTAT
>NW_013952538.1:389257-395323 GCF_001266775.1 Austrofundulus limnaeus
ATATATATATATTGGTATGTGAGACATATCAGGAAAAGAATACTTGATCAAAACGTCAACTATAAGTTCGGTTTTTAATCTCTTCAACTGTTTCTGTAGGTAAACACATACCGTGGGATGGCATCTGGTTACAAATTTTTCATTTTTAATTTAAGGACACTCGAGTTACTGCTTCAAGTTTAGGAGTTTAAGTATCTTCGAGGTTTTGTTCATGAGTGAGGGAAGAACGGAGTGTGAGATTGAGACGGGTCAACATGGTCTCTGCAGTATTGTGGACTCCGATCCGGTCCATTGTGGTGAAAATGGAGCTTATGCTTTAGGGCTGCATGATGTTTGGAAAAACTGTCATCGCAATTTTTTTTCTACCCCTGCGATATGAAAAAACTCAGGAATTTTCAGGAGATAACTTGAACAACACTTTACCTTCTGCTGCCTTCTTGTTGATGATGAACCTGCACCCATCTTAACTCTTTTTAATGTTACAAGTAGGGCTGCCACGATTTGTCGACTAGTCATAATGATCGTCGACTATTAAAAAAGTTGATAATTTAATAGTTGATGCGTCATTTTTTTCCCCCTAACTTTGTTTTTCTCTCCAAACTGCTGTGGCACCTTCCACTGTTGTGTCTGCCTTCTGTCCTTGACACACATGCGCAGTAGTGGTAAATTAGGGCTGCCATAAACGATTATTTTTATAGTCGACTAATCAGTGATTAGTCAGCCATAAAAAAAATACAAAGTTAGAAAAAAAAAACGGCGTATCGACTATTAAATTAATCATTGATGATTTTAATAATAGTGACTAGTCGACTAATCGTGGCAGGCCTAGAAGCATGTTTATTGGTTGATGGTTATTCTTATCTCTAATTGTGCTCAGACCTGAGTATGTTTCCTTCTATCATCTGCAAACATAAATTGTTTTACCATACCATTGTTTTTCCTGTGTCTCTTAGTTTCTGTTTCCTTTTAATATTAGCATTTATGCTAACTGTGTTTTACAACACTTCTTAGAAAAATGTTTCCGTTATTGTCCCAGTTTCACGACATAATGAAAGTTTTAGCTTTTTTGACACAATACAACCCGTCAAAATAAAAGCCACCTAATGGTTTAGTCCCGAGATAACACGTTGAATTAATTACCCACCTACATCACAGGACCTGTATGTGATCGTTGCGCACACGTGCATTGTGATGACGATATATCGTGCAGTTCTACTCTGTTCCGGTCCTTTGTGGTGAAGAGGGAGGTGAGCTGTAGAAGCAGTTTACCTGCCCTCACCTGTGGTTTTGAACTCTGAATGGAGACCTAAAGAGCGAGCTCCTGGATGCAGGTGGTCCTACATCATCCGCAGCTGGAAAAAAGTTCTCTTCAGTTTTCTGGTTTCTGCCCCAGCGGTCTGAAGGAAATGCACTCGGCTCATCTTTCCACACGGCTCAGCAGAAATCGGCGTGGATCTCTCGTCTGGTTCCCTCGGTAGGGTTTGGCTGCTCTTACAGCACATATATCTGCTGCATTGTATCGATTGCACACAAAGCACGACTCTTTGGGCAGTTTTATCTGCGTTAGGAGCTGGAGTCCTTCTCGGTGTTGATTCAGGCTCCGCTTTGACAAACAGACAAAGACGTTATTCACCTTTTAATGGGACTAAATTTACATTAATTCAATAGTTGCACCTATCTCAGCTGAATATCTGGACATTAGATGAAACAGACACCTGAAAGCGTGTTTCTATAAGAAGCAAAGCTCTGGACACAACGGAGCCATGAGTACTTGGCAGCTCTGCACAGTTGCATAATGTTTGGATGCTGCCAGGATAAATGGAATCAGACGGTATATTTTAATCCTGTAGGAGTGGAGAGATCTCCTAGGATCTGTAGGTCCACAATCTAAAGTCATTATTTTACAGATGTTTGCTCAGAAACAGGGCAATAATAAGACACCCCCCCCACACACACACACACACACACACACCCCACCCCGATGGAGTTTTGTGTGATTAAATCGTCGTTACTGCTGATGTAAGAAATGTTTCTGTTTTTATGACCGGTTGTAAAAACAACCTGCAGACCGAGTTACGGCTTGAGGGTGATAAGCGATACCGTGGTTGCCATGGAAACTCTGGGCGTGGCAGGGGGAGTGGTTTATTGTCCGGCGTGAAGCATGGGGGGTGGGGCACCCTGTCGTCACTCTGACACCTCGACGGCGTGAAGGAGAGCGAGCAGGACGGGGAGGGGTTAATGACCCATTTGGCTCCCGTGGCTTTGGCTGGGCTACTTCAGGAGACGGCAGGCTGTCGTGTGTGTGTGTGTGTGTGTGTGTGTGTGTGTGTGTGTGTGTGTGTGTGTTTCAGTACGGCTGAGAATTTACACCAGAATAACCCATACCAATGTTTATGTGTTGATTATAAGAAAGAAAAGTACCTCATCTTTCTCCAGTGTTNGTGTGTGTGTGTGTGTGTGTGTGTGTGTGTGTGTGTGTGTGTGTTTTCGCTGACCTGTCTCTAGGTTTTATCACGCCTGTCGCTGCAGATATTTTTAACTGTGAGAGAGTTGGTTTGGAGGAGGCCGGGTAGTTTGTCGGTCAGCCTCATAATCCGGAGGTTGCAGGTTCGAGCCCAGGTTGCGTCAGGCAGGGCATCCGGTGTTAAACGGCAGGACCTGAGGATGCCAGCAGAACCACATCATCTGCAAAGAGCAGAAACCAGATCCCGAGGACTCCCACCTGTCCACTCCCTCACCTTGGTTGTGATCAGGAAATTACAAATTCTAACCTTAAATAAATTTTTCCGTAAGCTGTGAACAATGGTGAGAAATCGTGAACTATATTTTGCAATCAGAGTTTCTGAAGTGTCTCAAAAAAATGTCCTTAAAATAGTTAGAGTTGTTGCAGGACTTCTGGAACTCACAGTGTTCGACACCACCGATTTCCTTTTCCGATTCTGATACTTGCGACACTGATCCGATACAGATACTTTGTATAAATACTTATATGTCTGAGTAATTAATTTATTCTTTTAAATCTCAGAAGTATGTTGAAGCAGATTTAATATAGCCGAGCTAATACAACTGAAAAAACAAAGGACACAGTTGTACAAAATATGTGAAAGTGGTGTTCTCACAGAAAATGAAGTAAAATAATAAAATCATTCAAATAAATTCTTGTGCAAAATTGACTTTTTGAGCTTCATATTATTATCATTTATTAAAAACATACCCAGAGTGTTGCTTTGACTCATTCATGCATATTTGAGAAACCCTTGTATCTCCTGTGGAGCTGCCCAAATGCTTGCTGCTACAAAGCTCCGCCTATTTGCACAAAGCTCCTCCCTGGAGCTCAGTCTGCAGCCGAGGACCCCGCCCCCGAAGAATTATTTAAAAAATGCTGAAATGGGAGTGTCAGAAACAGTAGGAAGTCCTCAACGATATGGGGGGCCATTTCAAGGTGTTTCAATAGACTAGTATGATGCAAACTTACGCATTACGCAGGCGGAAGAAAAAGTAGTTCCATTAACTGCAAATGATTTAGAGAAGATTTCAGTAGTTCCTGTTAATGATATATATTACCTGAAACTACTAAAGTATCTAAATATTGATATTTTGGTTCAAGTATCAATTCTAGAGCATGAAGTTCTGCTATCAGTTTTTCAGTATCAATCCGCACATTACTTATGGAAACTATTTTCAGTTCGTAAATCTAGAGCTCTAGAACTGAGTTTTAAAAGTAAAAATTGTCATTATGCTACCTTTTTAGTGTAAACTGGTTGTCCGTCTCAAAAAGGTGAATAATGGGAGTGTTTTTACCCGAGCAGACGTAGCTGTTCTTGCGTTTTTTTTAATCACAAACTAAAGTGATTAGCTGTGAAGTTCGAATATTGGTACATGAAATAAAACGCCCATTATTATCGGTGACATTTTTTCTTGCAGTATAAATAAATATTGGCTGTGGGGCAGTAAAAAGGCTGCCAGCAGCTGAATAATAGATAGGCTGTCTGCCTGTAGGGCTGCAGAGCACCACGTCTAGACGAACCCACGACAGCACGAAGCAACTCACTCTTCTCTCTAGGAAAACAGGCTGACTGGCTGATTTTTGTCTTTTCTTTAAAGGATTACATCATCAACTCAAATGATAGGAGTGGCTGTGATAAATCTGTAAGCTGTTAGATTTAAGATCTAAATACGGTGGATTTAATTATCATTAAGCTCTAATTTTCCAGTTATAGCAGAGCTTTAGTTCTGCCTCATTAAACTCAGAATGGGGGTCTCCGACATTAGAGCGCTACAAGCGAGGAAAAGGAATTCAGAGTTATATTGTCTTAATTTAATTCGTCTGTCAGTTTACGGTTAAAAATGAGAAATTTAGATATAAAGGCAGAGATTTGTGGATATTTTTCGGAGGATTTTTGTCACACCTCAGTCTTGCAGCCGATGGAGCAGCCAGCTTTGTGACTGAATTTTTCAACGTTGAAGTATTGCATTCACACCCTGCTGCTCCGGAGAAACCCTGTGTTTTATTTGCTGTGATTCTGCAAAATGTGTTTTGTTGGATTGTGAATGTTTGCAGAGAGATTTACGCAGTAGAAACGTTTCTCAGCTTCAGGTGAATGAGTTCATAGAATATCTCCGTTTAATAAAGTTTACTGACGTGTGTTTGGACAGACCACACAGTCCACTCACTTCTGTGGGATTTGTCCTACAGTGGGTGTGGGAACCACTATATGATCTTATACAATTATTCCTTTGTTCAGTCCAACTCTCGGTCTACGTGGTCTCGGTGGTTTTTGCTACAACTCGCGTGTCACCCTGATGTGATCATCGTGACACGGCCATCTGAAACTCCCACAGGTGGAATCACTTCCTCTGCCATGGTTTCCAGAAATGCCCTGAATGCCTCAAGGCCACCTTCTATCTGCTGGTTAGAATGTAAATTAAGTGCATTTGGTTGAGCCCTGTCTGAATTTTGTCAACAAGCACGTAAACATCTGCAGCTCCTCATAGTGTTGCCATTCTAACAGATATATTACATAGAAAAAAAAAAATCTAATAATTAAAAACAGTACTTTAATTGTGAGGTTTAATTCTCTCTGAACTGGTGTGGGGGGATTGGGCGAAATAAAATCGTGTGCAATTAATCGTCAATTAATATTTGCCACTTTGCAATTAGTGCAATTAGTCCCGTGTGATGTATTTTTGTGTGCGACGCACTGTCACTATCAAGCAATAATTCAATAACAAATATATATGGTGCTTCTGATTCGACTGAACTCCCATCCAGATCTGCACGGCATTCTGGGAGATGTAGGCAGAGGACAGGCTCACTCTTTGGTCAGCTGCAACACACTGTTGAGTAACATGTTTCGCCTCATAACTGTTCCAATGATTGATCAGCTGTTTTTCTTCTGGTCTTTATTAAAAAAATCAAATTAAATAATAATAATTGTGAAAATTGACTGATATGGAACGATTGTATCCTGATACATTTCAGCCATATCACCCAGCTCTGTGATACTCTGTTACTTAAGATGTTAGTGATAACAATGTTTGGTATTGTCACAGTAAATACAAAAGTTACACTTAACATAATAACACTATAAAGGTAGTTTGTTTTGTCCTTTAACTGTAATGGATGCTTGAAAAATAAATATCTACATGTCTGGTTGGACTCTAAAGTTTGTGCATCAAGCTGCAACAATTCAGACTCAGACTGAAGAAATAGTTTCTTAAATAATCTGATTACGTCAAACTTATCATAATTTCCTCTCATGAATTTGTTTCATGTTTTACAGCAGATTTAGTCACTTTAAGCCACTTTTCGATGACTGGCTCGCTCCGACCAGCAGGTTAATTTGTAATAAAAACATTTTCAGCTCACAGCCTGAGTGATGAGAGATGAGAATCTTGTGTGTCGGTTTCGTTTCTCTCTCAGGGAGGAGGAATGTCGTATCCTGATATTTTCAAATACCAACATCATGATATCATTTTTACAGGATAAAACCTTTCCAAGCATTCAAACACTAATCCATAGCATGCCCCCTCCTCTCTCTCTCTCTCTCTCTCTCTCTCTCTCTC